>NC_049217.1:21935684-21988184 GCF_013347855.1 Anguilla anguilla
CAATTCAATTCAATTCAATTCAATTCAATTCAATTCAGTTCAGTTCAGTTCAGTTCAGTTCAGTTCAGTTCTCTGTCTCTCTCTTTGTCTGTAACTCTTTCTGAATATGGGAATCCAAGAGGCCATCCCGTAGGCCATCCTGTTGTCTCTCAAAAAAAAAAGCGCTTTATTTGGCAGGAAATTAATCTGTAAATATTGGCAAGTATTTTTTCTCTCTGCTCTGTTTCTGGATTCTGAGCTGGTGTATGTATTGAATAAATGGACGCCCCTGTAAAAGCAGTATAAAACAGTAATTCTCTAAGTTTCTCTCTCTCCCTCTCTTCAGCTGAGCGTGGAGGGCGGGGTGCTGGCTGTAGCTTCAGGGGACATGTGTGTGGAGGTGTGGAGGCCGCAGAGGTGAGGGAGGGGCGGAGGCCGCGGAGGTGAGGGAGGGGCGGAGCGAGGGAGGAAGGCGGGGCCACTGAAGGCATCCCAGGCTGTCATGTGACTCCCTGCTCAAACTGGACTCGTTATTTCAACCCGAAAACACAATGCCACTGATAACACTCTTTTTGAAAATAAATTAGTAAGCTTTAAAATGATCAACCTCAAAGTTTAAAAAAATAAGGCTTGTGTCTTACACAGAAGAAAGGATGTTATGTTCATGGTCCTGTTCATTTTTAAATGTCAAATTATTGTGTCATTTTCAAACGCCTGTTGGAGTTGTTTTTTTTGCTGCTGAACACTGTTTTGACACTATAATAATATGTACAGAGTGCCTGCCTTTCTATCACAAGAATGCATGAGAAAAAGTGTGAAGGGCTTTGCATCACAACAGACGTGTCCATGTGCAATTAGATATGTGAGCTCCATCTCAGCAGTATGCTGGCGCACCTTGCTAAAGAGTGTTTGTATCGAAAGCCCTCTAGACTAATATGCATAGTTACTTATTGCACTCACATCTGTAATTATACAGGTTTGAGTTTCGTGTGTTGTAAAGTGTGACATTTATGTGTCTGCCATTCCATTACAGACATTCCAGGTGGCTCGTTGTTAGGAAAGGTTATTTCAATCATAATAAATGCACATAATGGTGTATAGTGAAGGATTCCGAGCCCCAGCTCGCGTGCAATGTGACAAGATCCAAATAGCCATTGGACTTGCAACTAGGATGTGGTGTGTTTTTTATTTCAAGTTATTTATATGTCACTTGTTAGCTTAACTTTTAAATAAATGAAAAGATCTGCTGTCTGAGAATTAGCCCCATTTGTCTCCAGGTTTTTGGCCTGACTGCCTACAGTACTGAAATATCAAAAGAAAACTGTAGCAACTGTATACACACACACACATAATGACACATGAAGTGATGAACGTCTCAGCATTTGTTTGCACACCCTCATTCACTAGGGCGCCCAGAGTTTAGTGTAGTTTTCATTCACGAAGTTGGATTTTTACTGAATGAAACGGAGACCAAGCCGGTGCACTTACGCCTGCAGCAGACGTGTCTCACACAGGCTTTACACCCATCGCCTCTACATCATCAGGATTCTATCATCCATCACACACACACACACACAAATAATACAGCTCCCAAAATGCATTTACAGCCTTAGTCGAAGACGGTTTATGAAATACATGGAATACATTATAAAACACTGTGTCAGGTGTCATAGCCGTGTGAACTTTTAGTCGACCTGCTGATTCTTCACCTACTGATTACAAGTATACTGGAAGCTAGAAATCTGACAGCATAATAACAAAACAAAAAAATCATTTTGTAACTTTATATTGTGTTTGCATTACTTTAATGTTAATAAATACAGGTTTTGAGTTAACAATATTCTCTGTTTCAGATTATTCGTTGTTATTTAATAAAATTTACCAGTGCCTCACTTTTTAACCATGGAGAAATGACAGCGCCTAATGTATCTTCTAATTCTACTCTCTCGAGACGTAGCTGTTGACTTACATGTGTGCCATGTTGCGATTGTGTGTCTGGCTGGAAGGTGTCCATCTTACAATCTTGATGTGAATGAGTGTAAAAAGTGAAGTTTATTTGACTCCAATATACAGGTGTCTAGCACCTTATTTCTGCATTTTCAGAGTCTGCAGTTCTTGACTGCTGTTTGTACGCAGCACAATTTAAATTGTACAAAATTAAATTGTGCTACAATTTAATTTAATGCTCATAGTGCTCATTGTTTGTACAGCTTGGTTTAATGTTCAATAAGGTAGCTGATGAGTTGTCATCTGAGTCTGCACTTTGTAGTCTTACTGGGATTACACTTTTCCTTTTTTGGGAATTCCTGCGCTTCAATCTCCGATCTTTGCAGCTGTGTTTGTCTTTTAAATGGCTCCTGATGACAGCGTCTGCTAAATTCCATTAAAGTGAACTGTGGGTTGGGCTAGAGGGTTGAGATGGCCCTGGTAGTGTGGGGCTGGAGGGTTGAGATGGCCCTGGTGGTGTGGGGCTGGAGGGTTGAGATGGCCCTGGTAGTGTGGGGCTGGAGGGGTTGAGATGGCCCTGGCGGGTGTGGCTAGAGGGTTGAGATGGCCCTGGTGGGTGTGGTTGGAGGGTTGAGATGGCCCTGGTGGTGTGGGGCTGGAGGGTTGAGATGGCCCTGGCGGGTGTGGCTAGAGGGTTGAGATGGCCCTGGTGGTGTGGGGCTGGAGGGTTGAGATGGCCCTGGTGGTGTGGGGCTGGAGGGTTGAGATGGCCCTGGTGGTGTGGGGCTGGAGGGTTGAGATGGCCCTGGTGGTGTGGGGCTGGAGGGTTGAGATGGCCCTGGTGGTGTGGGGCTGGAGGGTTGAGATGGCCCTAGTGGTGTGGGGCTGGAGGGTTGAGATGGCCCTGGTGGTGTGGGGCTGGAGGGTTGAGATGGCCCTGGTGGTGTGGGGCTGGAGGGTTGAGATGGCCCTGGCGGGTGTGGCTAGAGGGTTGAGATGGCCCTGGTGGTGTGGGGCTGGAGGGTTGAGATGGCCCTGGTGGTGTGGGGCTGGAGGGTTGAGATGGCCCTGGTGTGGGGCTGGAGGGTTGAGATGGCCCTGGTGATGTGGGGCTGGAGGGTTGAGATGGCCCTGGTGGTGTGGGGCTGGAGGGTTGAGATGGCCCTAGTGGTGTGGGGCTGGAGGGTTGAGATGGCCCTGGTGGTGTGGGGCTGGAGGGTTGAGATGGCCCTGGTGGTGTGGGGCTGGAGGGTTGAGATGGCCCTGGTGGTGTGGGGCTGGAGGGTTGAGATGGCCCTGGTGGTGTGGGGCTGGAGGTAGCTGGTGTCTTCGATCTCCCCTGGTGACCCAGCATCAAGCGGCACTACAGCAGCACGCAGGTCTTCTTGTCCTTAAAGGGGTTGGCGGAGGTGGCAATGCCGGTGAGGAGGGGGTCGCTTCGACCGTGCTCCTGGCAGTACTGCACCAGCTGAGCCGCTGCGATGGAGATCTGCAGGGGTACAGCGCCACCCCCACCCCCCACCCCAGCCAAAAAACAATCAGGCGCTACATCGAAGGACTCTGAGCTTGGGAGAGTCATGCTGAGCTGGTCGGTCACAGATTGTACTGAAACCCCTCCTGTCTGTTTTCCAACATTCCAATCTAGATTCCGCTGTACATTGTAAAAATGGTAAGATTCTGTCAAGTTCATCCATAAATCAAATGTTTAAATGTGTTGAAAGTAAATGTTTTAAACGTGTATTCAGAAAAATGGTGGACCATGCCTGAGTGACTCTAAAAGGAGTTTTAAAGGTTCCGTATGCAACACTGACACCATTTGTTTCAGTGGCGGTCTTAGCTGTTGCAAAGCAGCATTGCCTAAGACAAGTCATTGTTGTATATAAATCACCAAAAACAAGATCTCAGGAACAGGAAAAAAAGCTTTTTTCTCCATTTACCAACACAACATTATACATTAGGGTTTAGCCATGTGGGATTTCTATCCAACGTTTTGAGTCATGAGACACTTATAGAACATGAATGATGTGCAACAACTGTGACTTATGGATGGTACTAAACCACCAACTCAGGTCAGTTATTTTGTATAAGCCATTGGCATTGAAAACTAAAGACTGGTCAGACAATTTTCTTAAGAAAATAATTTCTCCTTCATCATAAACATGAACTCAGTTTTAACTCAATCTTAAATTTACAAGTGCAGATTGCCCACTGTGTTACATGCATAGTGTTGCCAGAATGCCTCATCATTTTAAAGCTCTTTCACACTCCCAGTACCAGTCTGCACCAGGTTCAACCTGATCACCAGACCCAGTCTGAACGTGCGTGGGCTGGGCGAAGCAGCCGGCCGACACTGACCTTGATCCTCTCCATGCCGGCCTCCACCCTCAGCTGCTCCACCACCCTCCGCGCCTGCAGAACGCTGTTGCTGCTGCAGCCTGTCCCCGACATCGCTCCCAACGCTCTGTCCAATCACAGCGTCCCTCGAGTCAGCGTCTTCAGCCTCTGCAGGAAGAAGAGCAAAAGAAGACGGAACAAAATTTCTTGACGGTCACATCTTGTTACTCAGGCAAATAATTAATTTTTACTTTGAAAAAAAAAAAAAAAGCTATTGTCAATATTTCTGTCATACCAGAGAGCAGAGTAGATTAATGTTCCATTCTGATCTTTGCTTTGCAAAAGAAAATTTATTTTTTAATGTATTAATCGCCGTGAAGTGTTATCATACACGAAATAGTCCGAAAACACAAGTACGGTGTTTCGAGAGAAGGCAATCTGTTGTTGATCATCTCTCTGTCCCTTTTAACCTTTCCCCCCCTCCCTCTCTTGCAGGTGCTGAAGTCCCTTCAAAGGCCCTGTGATGTTTGTGGTACAGATGGGGGTAGGCATGGAGGGGTGCAGTTCAAAGGTGGCGCCAGTGGTCCAGGAAATGTCACAGAAGCATCATGTGTGTCCACCTGTCATCATCGCCAGCGACAGAAATATCAGACGGGGGCTGGCTGGTCATAGCTCTCTTACCCTCACAGGAGAGAAGGTATTGGGGGAGTAGGGCTGCATTCTTTCATCTTTAATATTCTACTGAAGAACAAAGACTCCCCCCCCCCCCCCCCCTCAAAGAAGCCATCCCATGGTTCCACACATCCTGTAGCCTGGATTCTTTTTTTTGTTTTTTTAAATTATGCTCTCTGTGGTTAAGGTGAGGACAAACATATTTGCTCTGTATTTGCTGTTATTTTATTTTTAAAATAAAATATCTGTTTTAACAATGGTATATTTAACAGTGGTATTCAAATTTTATATTAATTCCATAGAATACCTCCCCCTCTATAAATGTATATACTTTGCAATTGCAGACATACAGTGTTTTATCACAAAGAACAAACCAACTTTATAAAAAGTAAAAATGTGTATTTATGAAATTTTCCTTCTGAGCATATTTTATGTTCTGTTTTTAAATTATATAATCCTTACTTGTGCTTATTTGCCGAACATTTTATAAGAACAACTGCTTCTGGATGCTTCTTATTTAATAAGTCATTTTGTCAAAATGTAGTTTCGCATAGCCAGACCTATCTCCTCACTTCGTTTCAGCGCTGTGGCAGTCAAAATGTCAAAATGTAATATTCATAGCTTTTTATACTTATGACGTTTATGATACTGTACTAATTCAATAATATTGCGCATCGCATGTCATAGTATAATTGAATTTAACTGTACTTTCACGAGAGGCAATTTTTTTAAACTGAAGTTCATAAATAGCGTTGTATCTGTAACAGTTTTTTATATATACGCAACAGTTTAAACGCAATCAGAGGTACTGGTGATCGCCGTTAGTCCAAAATTCTCCAACGTCATATGTCTGTCCCTTGTAGGCTGCCATAGTTGTTTTGAAGCAAAGCGTACGGGAAATGGCTGCGCTCTGCATTGCGGCATGATGTCTGGAGTCCTTTTTTCTATGAAAACTCATCAGAATTAAGTGACCAAGGGGTAAACCAGATTTTTTGCACATTTCGTTTTCTATAAATTAAGGTAAGTAATGTAATGTGTGTCGTTAACTGTTTTCAGACAGAAAAATTATTCGTTGCGGCTAGCTCATTCAAGTAAGTTAGCAGACGTTAGTCCATGTCGGCGTCCTGAATTTTGTATTCCAAATCAGAAATAGAACAGCCATAATACAAACAGTGTACTACTGTAATGGTCAGCAGCATCCTAAAATAAAGTAGGATCAGTTTATGGGTGCATTTTTATCGGATATGTGTTCATGCTAGGCAGGTAGAGTTGGCTACATGCCAACTGTAGCTGCTGTAATGGATTACTTGTTTACTGATTTTTATTTATTTACAATTACCCATTTTTTCTACTGAAGGGGATATGGACGGACATATGGACGTTGCCCGCGAGGCTGTACTGAAGGAGAGCTGCACCCTGCCCGAGGACATGCCCAAGATCAAGGGTTACGACTTCGACCAGGGAGTGGACCTGAAGGCGCTGCTGCAGTCCTACGCCACCACCGGATTCCAGGCCAGCAGCTTCGCCCAGGCTGTTCAGGAGATCAATAAGATGGTAAGGGCAGGTGGTTGTGTGTGACTGTGGTTAGGGCTTCCATATGTCAGTCATGTAGTAGTTGCACAATCACCTAGGATGAGGTTTCTAAATAAAATAAAATAAATAAAATAAAATAAAGTTAAATAAATAAAAATTGATGCATTAAAAAAAAAAAAGATGGATCGAAGTCCCACAGAGGCTTAGTATGTTGTCGGGCAAGATTCTTGAAGCTAAAGTATCTGAGTGCAATAATCGCAAAGGCTGTTTTCATTGGTGTGCCAGCTAGCAACGGTCTGATGCACAGTGGTTAATATTGTGCTGCAAGAATGCAGGTGGAATACCATTGTTTTCTTGCTTGCGCTGAGAAATATTAAAAACGTCTTCCCCATTGGGTTGGGTTCTATGGTCAGTAACAAAGGGAGTGAGTGTTAATCAGGGCCAGAACCAGGTGTGCAAAGAGAACAGCTCGCTTTGTTAGCTGCTGACCTCTTCCTCTCCTCCCCGACCCCATGTCCTCTGTACCGCAGATCGAGAAGCGGCTGGAAACAGTTGAGGAAGAGGAGGGCGGCGGCGAGGCCCCCGACCTCCAGCGCCCCCGCCTGGGCTGCACCATCTTCCTGGGGTACACCTCCAACCTCATCAGCTCTGGAGTGAGGGAAAGCATCCGCTTCCTTGTCCAGCACAAAATGGTACGGTCCACGTTATAGCTGGAGCACTGTAACCTAGGAGACCTAAGACGAAAACGGCAATAAAAAAAGGACATCAAACAAATAATTTTTTAAACGTCATATTCAGGCATCTCTCTGACTTCCCTTATCCAGGGTGACTTAGACAGTATATATTATACATACCATACATTCATACAATTAGATTTTTTTTTTTTTACTGAAGTAATTCAAGTTAAGCTCCTAGCCCAAGGGTACAATGGTAGTTCGGTTGTAGGTGCGGTTTCCAGTTAATCTGGAAACCGCACCTACAACCTCTCAGTCACAAGCTTCCTACCCATTTTGCCACACTGCCTTCAGAACAATCTCTAAAGCTATTGTGTAGATTTTAAGGGTGTAGCTCCTTTTTCCCTGTTCCTAATGTACCCCACTCCCCACCCCGATGGCCTGCAGGTGGATGTGATCGTGACTACAGCGGGGGGGGTTGAAGAGGACATCATCAAGTGCCTCGCTCCCACTTTCCTGGGAGAATTCAGCCTTCAAGGCAAAGAGCTGAGGGAGAGTGGCATCAACAGGTAAGGTACAGCTGGACTGCGCAGCCTATACACTTAATGGAGTTTTGTTAATCATGCAAGATGCTTCAGCTTAGAGTCCCTGCCAGGCAAACGATTTTACCACAGGGAGGACCCTGTAACTACTGTAAGATCACTCTCTTATGATTTCAGTCAAATATTTGTAAGTATCTTTCATAAAAGGTGAATAAGGGCATTTTCATGGGCATGAAATTTAAAGTTAAAGGTGTATTCAAAAACGTGAAGTCATGTAGAGGTCAGATATGAACAGGTGCGCCGAAGGTTATAAGAGGCCGTGCAGTTGGCAGGTTGGCAGACGGCCCTTTCTGTAATAACGAGAGTCATGTGCAGTAGTTCTCATTGCACTTCATCTTAACCCCCTTCTGCCTGTCCCTGCAGGATAGGGAACCTGCTGGTGCCCAATGACAACTACTGCAAGTTCGAGGACTGGCTGATGCCCATCCTGGACCAGATGGTGCTGGAGCAGAAAACCGAGGTGGGTCGCACGGGCACGTTCACGGGCACTGACGCCAAAGCCAGGGCACTTTGTCCCAGGCCCAGGGGGGGGCCCCAGATACGGGGTGTAACTCTTTTTAATTTGGAGGCCCCTGGTCCCGCCCACTATATTTGTCCCAGGCCTAAGAATTGAAAGCTGTGGCCCTGGCCTGATCCGTCTTGCCACAGGAGAGCAGGCAGTGGAGGGAGGGTGGGTTCAGAAGTGAACATGGTGTTTTGTTTTTAATTTATTTACCTTTGTGGTTCTTTTTTTGGGAGTACAGTATCTCTCTTTGGAAATGTATACTTGCACCCCAGTGAAATGATTCAAAATAGTTCAGGATTTGAAGCTTGCTTTCTTTTTTCATTCTGTTTACCTTTCCTAAACCAAGTGGGTCAGTGGACAGTTCTATTCTCCTTTGTTGTGATGATGTGGGGAATCAAAGTGGGTGGGGGGAGGGGAATACACCCTCGGGAGCCAGTGCAGCCAGTCAGATTGAAGGGGATAATTGGGCAGCAGCTGCAGAGATCCAGTTACTGTGGGAATCTGGCCGGCATACTGGGACAGGACAAAAAGCTTAGTCATTTTCAAAAAACCTTGTGGGATATTTGAGGCTGGTATGTTCCCAGTGAGCATCACTATCTCGCTCTTTGTTTCCCCCCTGTGGCCAGACCCATGTTTGCAGGTCAGTAGCCACATCTTACCTTGGCAAATCTGTGCTAGTTTTCAGAACAGACCCCAATAATCACCCCCTCACCCCAACAGGGCACGCTCTGGACCCCCTCTAAGATGATCCATCGGCTCGGAAAAGAGATCAACAACCCGGAGTCAGTGTGCTACTGGGCCTACAAGGTGAGACACGCAGATTGCACCGACAGGCACATGCTCAGTGTGCTGTTAGAGCTAGCATGGTGCTCGTATGTTTAATCGCTATGTATTTGACTGTAGGTTTTGCTTTAAGGGAACTTAGAGAGAGTGGTTATGGCCGCTGTCTCCCTCAGGTCTCTGAGTGGCGCTGGATCCTGTGCTTGACCGTTTGTCCGCCTCTTGGTTTTTCAGAACGACATCCCCATCTTCAGCCCCGCTCTGACCGATGGTTCCCTTGGCGACATGATTTACTTCCACTCTTACAAGAAGCCGGGGCTGGTGCTGGACATAGTGGAGGGTGAGAGAGGAAGAGAGGGGGGTTTACCTCCTGCTTCTTTTTGGGCTGAGCACTGTTGACCAGTGGCGTTAAATGTGACTGTTCCCGTGTGGTGGTGATGATCATTGTATTGTAATTAGTTTGGGTGTAGGCATGCTATCTGACAGAGCAGAGCTGGTGCAGTCAGGCTTGCTGACTGATGTTGGTATTTATTTCATTGTCATAAAGGCTTTGCTTTGTGTGTGCGTGTGTGTGCGTGTGTGCGTGTGTGCGCATGTGTGTGCGTGTGTGTGCGTGTGCGTGTGCGTGTGCGTGTGCGTGCGCGTGCGTGTGCGTGTGCGTGTGTGTGTGTGCGCGTGTGCGCATGTGTGTGTGCGTGCGTGCGTGCGTGCGTGTGTGTGTGTGTGTGTGTATTTCAGATATCCGGAGGCTGAACTGCAAGGCCGTGTTCGCCAGACGTACTGGAATGATTATCCTCGGGGGGGGCCTGGTCAAGCACCACATCTGTAATGCCAATCTCATGGTAACCCCACCCCCACAGCATTCTAATTGGCTGCCCCTCTGTACATGCAATCAGCTATCAGGCAGTATCATCATCATTGAAAGTTAGTCTTAGGGATTTTGCGCTGAAATTTTCCCCCTATTCTTTTCCTTCCTCCTGTATCACTCCTCTCTCTGTCTATCATTTGGTCACCTCCTCTCATTCTTCTCCTCTTTCTTCTCTCTCTCCTCCCTCATGCTGTCCTTCAGAGGAATGGAGCGGACTACGCAGTGTTTGTGAACACGGGTCAGGAGTTTGATGGCTCTGACTCGGGTGCGAGGCCCGATGAGGCTGTGTCCTGGGGGAAGATCCGAATGGACGCCACGCCTGTGAAGGTAACGCTCGGACCGACACTGTCCAAGTGACTGTTGTATCTTGCATCTCATCCACGTACCTGGGTGAGCGTGCGTACCTGTGTGAGTGTGCATACATACCTGGATGAGCGTGCATACGTACCTGGATGAGCGTACGTACCTGGGTGAGCGTGCGTGTGTACCTGGATGAGCGTGCGTGTGTACCTGGGTGAGCGTGCATACGTACCTGGGTGAGCGTGCATACGTACCTGGATGAGCGTGCATACGTACCTGGATGAGCGTGCGTGCCTGGATGAGCGTGCATACATACCTGGATGAGCGTGCGTGCCTGGATGAGCGTGCATACGTACCTGTGTGAGCGTGCATACGTACCTGGGTGAGCGTGCATACGTACCTGTGTGAGCGTGCATACGTACCTGGATGAGCGTGCGTGCCTGGATGAGCGTGCATACGTACCTGGATGAGCGTGCATACGTACCTGGATGAGCGTGCATACGTACCTGGGTGAGCGTGCGTACGTACCTGGATGAGCGTGCGTACGTACCTGGATGAGCGTGCGTACGTACCTGGATGAGCGTGCGTACGTACCTGGATGAGCGTGCGTACGTACCTGGATGAGCGTACGTACGTACCTGGATGAGCGTACGTACGTACCTGGATGAGCGTGCATACGTACCTGGATGAGCGTGCATACGTACCTGGATGAGCGTGCGTACGTACCTGGATGAGCGTACGTACGTACCTGGATGAGCGTACGTACGTACCTGTGTGAGCGTGCATACGTACCTGGATGAGCGTGCATACGTACCTGGATGAGCGTGCATACGTACCTGGATGAGCGTGCGTGCCTGGATGAGCGTGCATACGTACCTGGATGAGCGTGCGTACGTACCTGGATGAGCGTGCGTACGTACCTGGATGAGCATGCGTGTGTACCTGGGTGAGCGTGCATACTGGATGAGGGTGTGTGTGTACCTGGGTGAGCGTGCAGACTGTATGAGGGTGTGTACGTACCTGGGTGAGGGTGCATACTGGATGAGGGTGTGTACGTACCTGGATGAGCGTGCATACTGGATGAGGGTGTGTACGTACCTGGGTGAGCGTGCATACTGGATGAGGGTGTGTACGTACCCGTGCAGGTGCGCGATGCGTCAGCGGTCCAGCGTGCTCAGGCTCCTCTCTCCCTCCCTCCTCTGTGCCCGCTGCAGGTCTACGCGGACGCCACTCTAGTCTTCCCCCTGCTGGTGGCCGAGACCTTCGCGCACAACGCCGCCAGACTCGCCGCGCAAAAGAAAGACTGACGTCCCAGCGCCCTTTCCTCTTCTCCTCGTTTTTTATTCCCCTCCTTTTATCGGGTTTTGCTGTTTTTTCCTTTCCTGTGCGCTCGTCTCCTTTTCGAACCCTGCGCCCCTGCCTCTGTTCTCCGTCCCGTCTGTTTCGAGTGTCGTCCGCGTACCCCTCACACAGCGGGGCTCTCCCGCGCTGCCGTTTGAGGAGCGTCAGCGCCTGGGAATTGATGTGTGCTGACTGGAAAAATAACTGCTGTGTTCAGCTGTCAGCGCGGAGCCCTGCACAGCATGGCTGGGGCTCTCAGCCCTGATCCTGTCCTCCTCCTGCCTGTCCTCGCTCCCCCGCTCGCTCGCCATCGCCCCACTCGCTGCCGTCTCTCCTTCTCTTCCTAATCGTTTTTCTTCCTCCGGTGTCCGGGCTCGTTCCCCCTCTCGCTCCCTCCCTCGCTCCCTCCCTCGCTCCGTCTTTCTTTTGCACTCACCTGTGCTCTTGTCCACAGTGCGAACCCCTTTGCTGTCTTAGGTGTCTGCTTCAACACTGTGACGCTCTGTGTTAATATGTATTTTGTAAATGTTTGTCCGGACTTTGAGGAGGATTGCGGTGCAGTGAGATTCTGCTTGAATGCAGAACTACAGATGAATGCTGTGCTAAATATCACACAGTACTGGGACAGTACCAAAGATGACGCGATTAGCGAGGGATTTTTAGAGTGGTGTGCTTTCTTTTTATGGTTTTATTTGTTGTGTAAAACTTCAGGGAATCTTACAGCATATTTAGGCTTGATGCTGCTTGTTTATTTTTGTTTTCTAAATGATATATTTTTGTTATTTACCTATGAAAGAACCCGGCTGTTTTACTGTCAGCATGCTCATTGCTCCACATATGTACTACTAGATAGTCCCGTTTACGGAGTTAAACCACATAAAATGTAAAAAATGGAAATGAATATTGAGATCTCATCCTAGAAATTATATGCTAGAATAAAAAAGGACAATTTAAAAAAAATCTAAATGTCTTCGAGAGTTGCTTCTTCCCCTCATAATTCACATAATAGAAAAAAGTATAGCTTCCTTAACATCTGCTTGAACGTGTATGGCCTTGTGCTTGTGGATGAGTGATGTGGTAAATCACATTTCCACAAGGGGGCGCCCCTGTTTAAGCCTGCTTTTGTGCTACTTTTGTTCCTGGCGTGCAACTTTGGAACAAATTGACAGTCAGTTTTGCATATTACCCAGAATTTTAGGGTCAGTGTAGCTATTTATACCATTTTTTCTTCTTTAAAAGCACACAGCAATTTCCAAGAAATATACACTGTAAGTGTATCACGTCTTGTTTGGTTCTTGTTGTTGGCTAGCAACTTGTATATATTTAGTAGGTGGCAAAAATCTTTTTATCATAACCTTTGGTCACTTGGTCTGTTGTCAAGGAAGTGACATCACAACTATTCCCTGTGGCAAAGTTGATCCAAAGAAGAGAAAGGATGTAGGTTAGCATTAAAGTCCGTAATACCTGGGAACTCCCTAACAGTGTTGACTGGCTAAGACGTGGATGTACTGAAAACCTTGCCCTTTCTAGCGCTGCAGTCTATTTCTGAGTTGACCTTTGAATTGCATTTCATTGACCGGATCAGTAAAAGTCTTGACCAATAATAGATTTTAAGAGATCAATTCTTCGCGACGCCCCCTGAATATGCCGCACTTTTACGATAGTGTTGTGGATCACGGTGCCCAGTCTGCCCCTTAAAAGGCGCGTCTGGCCACAGTAAATCTCGGCTCGGCTATTTATAGCGCTGTCGCTGTGGTTCTGGTGGCATTTCCGTTGGCCTGCTGATTCACTGTTCGGGCCCGCTGGGCACCAGATCCTGGGAGATGTGCTGTTCATCCTGCATGTGGAGTCAGGTGATCACTGCTCATTATAGCAGGCTGAAGCAGTGACTCACTTGTAGCTCCGCCCCTTGCATAATATCCTGCTCCCCTATTGGTCCCACCCCTTCTGACTCACGGTCGGCCCTCGTGCAGAAAGTCCTTGGCTACGGTTTCACCTCCTTGCAATAAGTCCCGCCTCCTGGGTACAGTTACACCCTTAGTGTGATGAATCCCGCCCCCTTCGGCAGAGAATGCAGTCGTTGTGGTACAGACTGGCTGGTCTGGGAGACTAAGCTAAGAATAACCCATTTCAATATGAGCTGTGACTGCACAGACTCGAATGCAGCATTACCTGTTATTTGTTTTGAAGTGCAATGTAACCAGCCAAACATGTTGTGGGCAAAGAGCTGCACTGAACCTGATTACAGGTTGAAATCCTGGCCTGGTCCAGCGCTTAACCCAAAATACTTCAGGAAATATCCATGTGTTTAAAGTGACCATGTGATTCAATTCTAAGCTATGTCAATGGATAATAATATATATATATATATATATATATATATATATATATATATATATGCACACACACACACACACCTACACACCTACACACCTACACACCTGAACAGATGTTAGGCAACAATCCCTTCTGGGTCACAGAAAAAATGTGTATTGTGAGTTTGGGAACCACTGGTGTACAGGGTGTAACCTAGATGGGTTCCCCGAGGCTATAAAGGTGCCTGCTGATTATTTGTCATAAAATGGATGCTTTTGAACATTGCTCAAATGGCGGAAGTGAGGTTCATGTGTACAGATTACTGCGCTTCACTTTTCGTGGAACAGGACAAGGCTGAAGAAGTCAAGAGCCTTAAATTGTTGCCAAATCCTTACCTGGGTGCTGCTCCTGTACCCCCCCCCCCCCCCCCCATAAGGTCCAAGGTCCATGAAGTGGCACAAGTAGGCTTTCCCACCCAACAAGTATACAGCGCTTGAAGCTAACGATAATATACTAAAATGGTCAATAGTATATGATTATTATTGATCGCCTAATACTATCCTTTTTTTTTTTTGATGTGGCCTGCAGTTAATGAAATTCCAGCGTTTTAAATTTGCGCGCACGTACAGTACTGTGACCGCAAAGGGTTAACGGAGGGTAATCTGAGGTGAGGTCGTCGGCGCTGGAAAACCTCGGCGGATGGGCGTCGCCGTCCCGTGCCAAAAAGCACCTTCCTTCTCAGCCTCCTGATCTCTCCCCATTGGGCGTCTGTCATCGGCGCAAAGCCCCGTCTGCTTCGCTGCGCCGTCTGCTGACAGCACGCTGTGAGCCGCTAATGCGCTCCGTGCTAACGCCTGCGCCGCCTGTTTATTTAGCGCGCTCGTACAAACACGGAGAATGTGAGAAAGAGAGAGAGAGGTTCCGGTCCTTGAGAAACATTTATTTGCTTAAGCTGTATAAAAAAAAATTTTTTTTTTTAAACTTTCATGATGAATAGCAGTAGGAAGAAGAAAAAACTATTTGAATTTAAAACCAGTACTAAGATCATTTCTCTCTGGGGAACAGAATGCATCGTTGCTCTGCCAGGTTTCTTTTAGACTTACATTTTTAAAAAAATTAACCTTTATTTAATCAGCGAAGGCCAGATACAGAGAGAACAGGCTCCGTTGAGGCAGAGAGCGTTACACACTTAGCGTTTTGTCCACAGGATGTGTCAGCTCGTGTTGTGAGTGGCAGACTGTGAAAGAGCAGTTGATGTGCTGGAGTCACGCAGTCGTAACGCTGTGCCCTGGCGGTGTCTGCCTGTGCCAGCCTGTGTCACGGCACACAGTCGACCCTGTGCACGCACTGGGCCCTGTGCGGTCATTGCTGTGCTCTCTGTACAGTGGCCGGATTAGCAGGCACTGTGGCGAAGGGGAGATGAAGGACCGAGACAGAGAGAAGAATGGAGAGCCTAGTCATTTTGAGAGTGCGATAGTGATTGTCTGTGTACTGTACGTGTGTGTTGTGTGTGTGTGTGTGTGTGTGTGTCTGTCTGTATCTGTGTCTGTGTGTGTCTGCGTCTCTGAGAGAGCGAGGGGGAAGTAGCATGTTCACCAGATGAGTTAACTGCAAGGGCCGTAGGTCCTTATCTTAGTCATTGTTTGCATGTTATGTTTCCGTGGCAACTCGCGCTGCTAGTTGTTAACCTGCTGAGGTAGTAGCAGGTGAGAAAGCGAGACAGAGAGAGAGAGAGAGAGCACTTCGCAGTTTAACCGTCCGTTTCTTCGAAACAGGAAGCTGTGTGAAGCAAAGGTCCCGCAACTGACGCATCCAGCAGCTGCTAACGAGCTGTTCGTTTTGTTATTGTCATTACCGGGGCAACCGGCCAGCGAGAGCAAACATCCAAGCCAATCCTTCAGCCCGTCATCGTCCCGCTCATTATCATCATCATCATCATCATCACCTTTAACACACACACCTGGGTTAGGGTGTGGTGCAGAGGACAAAGAGCTGAACACCTGCACTGCCTTCCTAAACCTGACCCTGCCCTGTCCCCTGAAACGATGATCAGCACGCCCGCACTGTGAACCCGTCTCCAGCAGCTGCAGAAGGTGCTGTGACCTTGAACCAAAGCAACAGGCTGCTGCGTGATCGGTTGTCGGGAGCGACAGACTGACGCCTGATTGGTTGTTGGGAGCAACAGACTGCTGCACGATTGGTGGTCGGGAGCTCTGCCCTGCTCTGGAGATATCGTTGTGGGCAAAGGTGACTAGCCAGACTTTCAGTATGCGTAGGCTTTCCAAGACTCGACTCACCATCCCCGCTCTGTCCTGGAAAGGGCCCTATCCAGATAGTTTTGAGTAGGAATTTTGACTCCTTTATCCTTTTATATAATGAGTCAGAGATAATCATGCAATATTAAGCTGCTTAAGGGAGGATCTTTGCCTGGATTACTTCACAAGGATTAACCCCGAATCAGTCCTGTCAGTCACCCTGTTTTATTATAGGCATTGTGTCTTATGAGCACTCCAGCTCTCCTTATTTTGGGTTAGTCCCTGTCAAGTAATCCAGGTCAGGATTCTTCTCAATGCATCTTGGGCTCTCCTGGCTGTGAAGCGGACATTTGTTGAATCGTTTTTAATTTTAAATTTTTAAATTTTATTTTTTTCACTTCTCTGAAATATTAAATGCTGCTGCATGAAAATGTTGACTGTCCCGATCAGTCATTTCTCTCTCTGATGAACTTCATGTTTGACACCCCCCCCCCCCCCCACAAAGTTTTTAGAATTAATTTCTGGTGAATTTGTGGTGCACATTGCCTTAAAGACCCAGGGTAGAGAGATTAATGTTTTACATTTCAAAAATAGTTCTGGTTTTATCAACCAGGAAATGTGTCTCATAGTTCAGTGGACTTTCCGGCTTGCCGTTTACGTTGCCCTTATAGCGGGTAAATTGTGCCTGTAGTTTTACTTAAACCATAAAGTAACGTGTTCAATCAAAATAATTCTTCGTTGGTATATCAGTAGTTTGAAATAGCACGATAGTACTGGAGTAGTTTAAAGCCATACACAGTACAGTTTAGGTGGTTTATCTTTGTGGCCAAAAGGCCATCGTGGATTTTTCTTGTGTGTATCTGTTACCACCTGCATCGTTTCTGCATGTTCTGTTCTGTGAATAGCCCGGAGATCCTCTTCATTAAAAACATAAAATGATTGATAAGCCATTTTATTATTAATATATGCATGTGAACAGAAGGTAAGTTGTTTAACAGTTTTAGCGGTCAAAAAAAACGACATTTGCTTTCAGTGTGATTTATTCATATTTTTTTTGCTGTTTCATTGTGGCTTGAGGTAACCACGGTTACACTTAGTGGTGTCAGTCTCTTCCAAGGTTTCACCAGGTTCACTTGCATAAGTGTTGCAGTCCAGTCATGTAGCCATTATTTCTCAACTGACGTGTGCAGTGAGTGAGCGATGTGGAAATTAAACTGAGACCAGGAGGCGCGTGTAGAGGAAAATGAGGAGGAGGAGGAGGAGGAGGAGGAGGAGGAGGACGAAGGGGGGGGTTACAGTTGTGATGTGGTGAATGTGACAGTCGAGCCGCTTGAGTTTTCAGAATGGGTTCACACTCCTGCCCACCCATGAAGATAAAAAGATAAGGCACATTTGAAGCGATTTCAATGATAAATAATTTGGATGCAAATCAAATTGAATTCAGTTCACTCCTTTATTGAAATTTTCAGTGACATTTTCTTATTTAATCAAATGCAAATACTGTGACATTTTTTGTTGAGATGCTTCTCAGATCTCTCTCCCTCTCACACACACACGCACACACACATACACACACGCACACGCACACGCTCTGTACTGTACTGTGCAAGTGGTGTCTGCACTGCCATCGCAGGTTTGCTGTATGTTTGTATTTTTTTTTTTATAGAGGTCATGGGGAGAAAGTTCCCGTACACAGTGCTGGAAGCAAAGATGGAGTGATCCTTCCTCTGCTTCTTTGGCCTCCTTGAAGGCACCACTTCCTGCCCCTCCCTTCCTCCCTCTCTTTTTCCCTCCCTCTCTCTTTCCCATGCCGGGCCAGACAGGATTCTCTTAGACCTGACACACCTGCAGGTGGCGAGACAGGCATACTTCGACTCTCCTGTGGCAGCGTGAAAGGAATGCCCCCCCCCCCCCACTTCGACTCTCCTGTGCCCCCCCCCCCCCCCCCCCCCATCCCATACGCCTGGCGTGGGAACCCTGGACCAGGTTTGACTTTGAACTTCTGAACATTGAGGAATTTATTTCTTATTATTTTAAAATAATGTATGCTGAATTATGAAAATAAAATGAGCTTTATAGCCTTCAGGAGCTGTTTGCTTTGTTCAGATTTAGAAAAGGACAGGAGGTGTAGTGCAACAGTCGGGCCAGTGTGAGTCTGTGAGTCTAATCCATACAGACTACACATTGAGCATTAATGTGCATTTCCTGTATGGACGAAAGTGTAGTCTGCTGGAACGATGGTGGTGGTGATGGTGACCTGGCTGATGGTTAGATGTGCAGAGGGTTCCTGTCCGTAGGGTTGCTCTCGTACACTTCCTGTCCTTTCTCGCTGCTTGTGAGGGGGCAGGACTGCTGTTCCTGCTGAACTGAGCCAGCTGATGAGAGACACTGATTATCAGCACAGCAGGCACAGGAGACCAGCCCGGGAGAGAGACCAGCTTGAGAGAGACTAGTGCACAGGAGATCAGCACATGAGAGAGACCAGCCCATGAGAGAGACCAGCACAAGGGAGATCAGCACATGAGTGAGACCAGCCTGGGACAGAGACCAGCGCACAGGAGACCAGCGCACAAGAGAGACCAGCAGAATAAGAGAGATCAGCGAACGGGAGACCACCACCTGCTCTGACGCCCGGTGACGAGGAGAGAAATCACACCGTCCCATGGACCGACTGAGAGACCAGGACGTGTCTAACACAGATGCACCCTCTTCTGGTCAGAGAGACCAAAGGTGAGATCAGAACACCTTGCATACAGTTACTGATACAAAACGGTGAGCCTCGCTTCTGGATGGATCAGGCACACACAAAGGAATGGCCCTTTCTAGAGAGTTACTCAAACACAGGCACATATAAGAGACTATAAACACAAAGGGGGGGGGGGGTAGCGAGGAGGGGGGTTGGCAGTCCTTCCCCAAATTCCTGGCCTGTACGGTGGGGGCCCAGGGGTGGCAGAACTTAACCACTGTGAACAAGGAAAGGACACAGTGTTCACACGCAGGATAAGTCCTGGCACCACAGAGCCGCGTGCGGCGGTGGCACCCGACGGGTGCCCGTTTCCGTCCTGCCCGAAGCGGCCCCCCCGGGGCCGGGTGCTCAGTGCCCGCCGGCCATTGGAAATCCCTGGCAATGTGATTCAGTCTGCCGATTCCCAAATCACCCTGCCAGGAATCCCCCTGGCTGGCAGCCGTTGCCACTGGGAGGGGCGCAGGTATGGGGCTCGCGTGCATTCCTGTGGGGAGAGAGAGGGGGGCAGGCGGAGGGAGAGGGAGAGGGGGAGGGGGAGAGGGGGAGAGGGGGAGAGGGGGGGGAGAGGGAGGGAGAGGGAGGGAGAGTGGGAAAGGCGGTCAGACTGTTGTGAGCAAAACGAGAGCGATGAAGGCGATGCAGTCTAGACCGGTAGTCTGCACCCCCCCTCGTCCTTAAAAGCTGGGGGTGCTGGGATTTGTTGTTACTCAACACTTAATTGATCAATTAAAGTAGCAGATTACACAGTTTAACTGGCTTCTCATGGCCTCATGGGCCTAAATCGGGTGCTAAATTTAAGGTGAAAATGAAAACCAGCAGAATCTGTGGCTCTCCAGGACCAGGGTTTCAGAATCCAAGCCCCCTAACCCACTTAATGAGCAATTACTTTTCTCCGTAACCTGGCCCATACTGAAATGTAGCCTGACACACATCCAAATATGGAATGAAAACATTTTAATTAAGGTTTCTTTTATATCATACAAACTGCACATACACTGTGAATGTGTATGTGCACAATGAATGTAAAGAGTGTTCCATTTGACTGGTGCAGAAGTCAGTGGAAAATAGAATGAGAAAGTTTCTTTTTCCCTCAGTCATTTCCCAGTACACTTGGTCCTCTCATAATCCTCAATTTGGGGACTGCTGGATTAGACCCCCCACCCACCAAGCAGCCAGGAGGTGAAAATGCCCCCCTGTTGAGCCCCGTGTGTGAACCTTGCAGCCTCATGGCTCTCTCTCTCTCTCTCTCTCTCTCTCTTTCTTTCTCTTTCTTTTGTGCTCTCTCTGTTGCTCTCTCTGACTCTGACTCTGGCTCTCTCTCTCTCTCTCTCGTGCATGTTCCATAGGTTGCTGTCAGCGGTGTTCTTTAATGAGGGGGGAAGCAGCCTTTAAGTAGGTGCAGTTTCCTGTGGTCTCTTAAAATAGAGTTTGAATGATGCCATTCAGAATGAGGTCAGACGGAAGAACCTGACGGGGGCCTCTCCCACTCGATTGTGCGCTCTGTTCTTCAGAGTTTCCCTCTTTCGCTCTCCATCCCTCTCTCTTTTCTCTCCGTCACTGCTCGCCGATGCTGTGGCGCCCCTCAGAGGAGCTGTGTGCCCGAAAAACTTGATCTTACCCTTCCCACAGAGCTCCCCAGTACCTCAGCCCCGCCCTCTCAATCTCTCCTGCCCCCTCCTCTTTACCCATCTCTCTCTGTTTATCTCTCTCTCTCTCAGTCACTCCCTGTTATTAGAGGCGCAACACCTAGCTTTTTTTCTCCATCCACCTTGCATAGGGTTCCCTTATGCGAAGCTGAGGAGAGCCAATCTGCTTTGCGGTACGTGCTGCCGAAGGACAATCCCCAGATGCGCACTATATTTTTATGAGCCTTTATTCGTTTCGGCCCTCAGGCTGTAGGGAAATGCAGCGCTTTCCTCTTTTTTTATTTTTATACCGGTTTTGTATATTTTCAGAAAGTCACGGGCTCCAGGCATGACTCACTTCTGGCGCGGGGAATTCCGCCGCCCGATGAGTTTACTCGGAGGCTCGGGGGCCCTGTCGCGAGGCGTTCTGGCCGTGTGACCGCAGCCACGCTGGGACCGAAAGCTCAGCCTGCCGCACGCTGCGACGTCGCGTCGATTCACAAATCGGAACAAAACCCTTGTTTTTGGGGGGGCATCGCGAACGCGCGGCTGGAGGAACGCCGAACAGCTTATTCCGGCTCATTCCGCCCTTCTCTACGCCGCGACTTCCCTTCTAGAGCACGAAAGGCGTGCGCTGGTCACTCGTAATGCTTCCGTTTTTGGCGCCGGTGACGTCAACGCAAAAGGGAAACAAAACGAACATTTTTTTTGCGGATGTTCGTGGCCGCAGAAGTGAATGATAAATCGGTGCCCTAATGAGTAAGCGTTTTAGATTTGGTTTGTTGAGATGCCTGCTACTGATCTAGAAGGCAGGAGAGAACAAGTGTGGCCCCTATGCTCAGTTAACACAGAGAGAATGTATCCAGTGTCAATATTGACCATTTCTTAAATACGAAGCTACACTGTGGACTTTTGACTTGATATGATTCTTCAAGGTGGCTGTTTGTAGCGAGACATATGAAGTCTTATGATTAAAACATGAAATCCAGTAACCATTCCCACTTTCATACAAGCAACTGTAACCATATAATCATAGAGTATGTTGTAAATGGCATTCATATTCAAACATTAGTACTGATGAAAATGTATTTTTAAGCACTTGTTGGGAAAACAGTAACCGCCAATAAGTGCTTCAAAATATTTTTCATCTTCAGTCCTAATATTCACAATACATTCTATGATTATATGGTTACAGTTGCATGTATGAGAGCGGGATTGGCTTATTGGCTTCATGTTTTATGATAAGATACTGATTCTTCTGTATCCAGGTGGATATCCAATCTGAGGCTGGGTCTAAACCATTTTACCCTGAGAACCTCATTCATTTCAAAAACACTCGCGGCAAAATGTATTCCCCTTTTCCCTTGTATTGGTGAGCAGCGTACTCTCTTATGATTCCTGCATGTGTGTTTTACTCAGTTCTTCAGTAAATATATCATTTTGGGTGTTGTATTGCCAAAGTACACTACAATTAAAGAAACTAATGACAAACTTACACATCATACTTCTACTTCTGCTACTACTGCAAGTGCTTCTGCTACCATTTCTACTACTACTAATACTACTTCCACTAGTAATGATAATAAAATGGTAACAAGTTAAGAAATGGATAATAAGAAAATAATAATAATAATAATTATTATGTAATTAAAAGTCATTTATCATCATGAGGTCATCTTTAACTGTTCTGTTTGCATTGTGACAGGATGTGCACTCACACACACGTCCTCAGTTTTCACTTCTGTCTTTCTTTACACAAATATAATTTTTTCCCCTTATTCATGCTGCCAGGTTTTTGTTCTATTTTCTGTTGCTGTTCTCAGGGTTGTGTCAGAAAATTTGTGGCAGATTTGTATATACAAAGAAACTGATTCTTCCGCCCACCTTTCTTAAGGCATACAGAGTTTTTCCAGTTCTGTTTCTGAAAGACATTCCCCTGGAACCAGTAACTCCTGGAAGTTCATGGTTTTTGCTGCCTGTGACAACTGACTGATCACTTTTTTTCTTTTTTTTTTCTTTTTTTTCTTTTTTTAGGATTTCCAATGTGTATCCTCCAGCTTCTCGAGAGTCTAAGGGTGTGAATCTAATTCAAATATAACAGTAAGTACAACTTTCATGCTTTACTGAGCCCCGGCAGCAGAGGTAAATACTTTTAAAATATGTTTTTATTATACACATATTTGTAGTGTACAAATAACACACATGCACATCAGCTATCAGCCTATTTGTGTGTGTGTGTGTGTGTGTGTGTGTGTGCATGCATGCTTATGCGTATGTGCGCGCTTGTGCGTGTGTGTGTGCCTGCGTGTGTGTGTGGGTGAGCGTGTGTGTGCATGCATGTGTGCGTGTGTGTGTGTGTGTGTGTGTGTGTTTGGATCTCCTCTCCGCACATCAAGGGCAGATACAAAATGTGGTGATTGAGTGGTGTTCTGGAACAAAAGCACATGGCGGTGAGGGAGAGGTCAGTGTGGGGCTGTAGGGCGTAAGGCCGTGTGGATGGGGGTAGGATGGAGGTTGAGGGTGGGGATGGGGGGGGGGGGGGGGGGGGGGGGGGGAGGGCTTAGCTTTGGGGCTCTCTGTCATTTCAGTAAGGTAATTTCAGCCTATCACATTTCAGAGCTATAAGGCACATTGCAGTTTACACAAGGACACACACTGAAGGAGAGAAAAAAAAACTGTTGAAACAGCTGCGCCGCAGTTCGTGTGGTTTCAATGCATTCTTTCCTTTCATAGCGTATGCGTCTGCGCCCCTTACCACCACATAGGCCTTTAAAAAAAAACAAAAGAACGTCACTATTATGGCTGAGAACGTAGCGTAAAATGTCTGTTTCCGACCGTCAACATGGACCCACATGTACTACTAACTGAACAGCCATTGCTGCCTTTTCACAAATACAAATTTTGCATATATTGTGCGGTATATTTTGCAATGTACCAAAAAGTATATTGCAAAATATATTATTCAGTTAGTTGTGGGGTGCACTATGTTTAGAGATGTTGACACTCTCAATAGTCATTCGGAGCGCAACGCTTGAGGAACTGGAGGCTGAGAGTGAGACTGAGAGAGAGCATCATGGGGCTGGTGCTCAGCCACCAGATTCCCACATGCTTACAGTATATGCAGTGGGCAGGACGCGTGCTCCAGGGTGGGTGTTTAGTCTGAACTCAGAAGCCCTCGGGTTACACAAGGTTTCTGCCAAGGAAATGACTTTGCCGTTTCTTTACACACCGCTCTGACAGCACCTCTTTATCTCTATTGGCTGATTGCGTGACCTTTTTTTTTTTTTTTACGGTTCCTTCACCAGCAGGCTTTAAAATGCCTTTCGCTGACCGCATTTTCCAAGTCGACTCGGGATCAGATTGGGAGAGGAGTGGGGAAAAAAAGGCTGAGGGGGAATGCTCAAGCCCATGCAGTGTGTGCACTGCCACTAACTGGAATCACGTGGTCGACTATGGAATACAAGGCCTTTTGGAGCCTGACATTTAATGTCTACTGTTTCCACGGTGCATACGCACAGAGCAAGGGGCTATATTGTTTTAATTGCCAATATCGGGGAAAAAAAATAAATAAGATTTGATGAGGAATTCTTAAGAATAGGAAAAGTTACTTAAACAACCAGGTGCCTATAAAACGTGAATGGAATGTTTCAATTCCCGCCTTAACTTTTGGCGGTAAAATACAGGTGAGGTCAGGCTGGTGAAAAAGAGGGTGTGTTTTACACAACCCCACACCAGTTGGCACTAAAGGGGAAAAAGATTTTTTTTAAATTAGTTTTTTCCCGTTCTTCTGATCTATACATTTTATTTTCTTTTGTTTTATTTTTTAATAAACTCAAAACAATATAGACAAGTTTGCCGCTGCATTTTAGCTCAGGAATCTTTACTGAAATTGTTATATATAAATTGCCACAAAATAAAATTACAGGACGTGAATAGTAAAATCGCTGTAAACAACTGGAGATGCAAATATAATAATTTCATCTCCATCTCAGTGTGTACATTTTACCGTATTTCACATGACAAAATATATTTCATTTTATTAATTATAACTCAAGATTAAATAGCAGCTTCTTGCCACTTGATAGCATTCAACAGAGCCCAAAGTTGGAACTGGATGAGTGACCCAGCAAAGATAAGAATAAAACAACAACCTTAACCTAGTTATATGGACTTCTGTACCCATGCTTATATGAGAGAGAGAGAGTGTGTGGGTGTGTGTGTGCGTGCATGTGTGTGTGTGTGTGAGTGAGAGAGAGAGAGTGTGGAAATAAAGTTAATGTTATGACCAGTGTAATGGCCCATATGGGATGTTTTACAAGAGCCCGGTGGTCTCGGTGAACGTCAGAGCAGTGCCGCTCTGTACCCAACCCATCCCCTCGCCTGACTCAAAGCCAGCTCTCACCACGTACACGCAGTGACCTCAGCGCCAGCCAGGCGCAGACACCAGACCGCCGTAACTCTAGCGTGGTGGTGAGCCGGTCACTTGTTTGGCCACAGCTGTACCCACATCCCCAACCAACCCCTGCCCAACCCACTCCTGGTGACTCCTGGTTGCTAGGCTCACGCTTATTCCATTAAGGCGTTATTTCCTGGTCCAAATCCCAAACCAAGGGACCTCAGTGCCACCAGCCCCAAATGGACCCTCTCAGCCTGTGCCTACACCCTCTCCTTCTCTGCCTGTTCCTACAGCTTCATGAGCTTGAAATTATAGGAATAATTACACCCCAAAGCGTGGTCTTGGAGTGTGTAATTCATGGAAGATCCTCAGCAGGGCCCTATAATTCTGTAAGCCCTCTTATTTGGTTGAGGAGCTGTGAGCTGTATAGGACATGGTGTGTGTGTGTGCGTGCGTGTGTGTAGAGCTAGAAAGCTTGAGAGAAGCCAACAGGTAATATCTTCACCTGCGTGATTGCAAGAGACCGAGAATGAATACCCATTGTTCCTTCTTAAAACGGTTTTTCACCACTGGTATAAACAACTGGAGGAGATTAAAATCGATAAGGATCAATATCCTGCCCCTTTCATTTTACTTTTCTCGGATTTTTGTTATCTTTCCAAAGCTATTGGCTGACAGGAAGGTGTTCTTCACCAATACTACCGTTCACAAAAAAGGTTTTCTGCGGCTTTCACAGGTACAGCCTGCCACCTTTATAAACCTTTAGAAACGCGTAATTTGGCAAACACACCGGCGAACCATTTCAGACAGCCTACACATTCTGAGATAAAACGATAAATCAACAGTGAGTGCCATCATTACTTGTCAATGCCACTCATAAGAAAACTTTGAGAAACTTTTTTTTAAAGGAATATAAAGTAATAAAAGTGTGGCCGCGTTGCATACCTGAGTGGAGAGTTTGCCCCGTTCAAAGCCTCCGCGAGTATTTCCTTGCCGGAACCCTGTTGCTTCCGAAGGAGCGCTGCGTGACAGACTCCGCGAGACAGACGGCGTACAAGTGCGTGTCTGAGGAGCCAGCCGGGGTTAGAGTGAGCTCACTGCCGGGCAAGGGAATTCCTTTTTGTAAACGTCAGAGGCTGGGTCCTCCCCTCACTGGCGCTGTGTAATACAGGAAGGGGGCAGGGAGATAGTGAGCCGTATTACTGGAATTAAACGGGCAAAAAGTTTTCGCAGCGAAATATGAAAATGCAACCAGCACTGCTGGCGTGTATTTTGTGGAAATCAGAGTGGACTTATACTTTTGAATCTGCGGTTACTACTTTTTATTTCTTGTTGTAGATCTAAGGATAGTCCCAGTAGTTCATGAAATTAGGTGGATTGTTGACAGCAGAACTGTGCGTACCTTTATCTTATTTCAATTAAATGTGTTATGTTTTTGTTCACCGCTGAACAGATAAAGGTATATGCAGGGTACGCATATGACGGAAAGGATATTGCGCCGTTTGACCGAAAGTATATTACAATGCAAAATGCATAACGTTTAGGATTAAACTTTGCCTTACATGACAACTTTTCTAAGTGGGACGTCTATTACAAGTATGTCAGTTGTCCCTCCCCTCTCTGCTTCAGAGTGTGTGAGAAACGGGCCCGTTCAAACGGCTACACCCCTCAAAACACACTGCAGACGTCATACATTCCTCAAAAACACAGAAACCACACACACTTTCAGTGTCATAGCAACCATACCACACACACATACATGCTGCCTCCTCCTCCCCGCCAGAGCCATGGCAGCCCTAGACACACATTCATGTGCAGTACTGTATACTATCACAATGCGTATGTGTGCGAGAGTGAGTGGGCTAGTGAGAAATTGTACATACAGTTTTATGGACTGTGTTTGTGTCTTTTTTTATTAGGTCCTGTATTTCATAGTTTTGGGTAGGCCAACTCTGAGCACGTGTTAGTGTAATGCATTATACAAATGTGTGTGTGTGTGTGTGAGAGAGAGAGAGAGAGAGAGAGAGAGAGAGAGGAAATCTGCTGTGTGTTTAATTTTGTGTACATTTGTGTACATCGTTATTGTGTATGCGTGACTTTTGTGCAGATGCATTGTGATTATTGTATTGTACATATACACATCTCTGTGAGCACATTTGTGTATGTGTTCTGGGCGCAAGTTTTTACAGTGTGTACTCCTGCATGTCCTTGTTTTTTGTGGACTTGTGCCATTTGTATATCTGTCCTGCTATATTCTAGCATTACTAGGTCAATATTCACCGTCTGAGGAACCTGTCTCAGGGTGTCAGGTGAAGTGTGTCACAGACGGTGAGTCACCGAGCTAAAAACTAGCTATGGCCTCAGCTCTGTGCCAAAAAAAGAGAAGGGTTTGGTTGTCATGGTGACAGGGATCTAATTATACAGTCTCTCCAAACAGGAAGTACGTCTTCCTAGGAGCCCGAATACTGCTGGTTCCTTTCCTCCAGTTCCCAAGCCTCGTTTAGCAGAAACGTCGGGTTGTGGATTTCCCATTGTGGCTCTTATTCCAGTCGTATTTCAGTCTGCCTTTGATCACCGAGTCAGCCCCGTCCACTTTAATACTTTATTTCAGGCCGTGTGCTACAGTCCAGAACAGTCTATCCTTAATCAAGTCAAGCCTGCTGCATTTCGGTGAGGCCCAGTTTGGGTCTAATTCCGTTTACTGGGTAATAGCTTTGTCCTCATTTTCTCTCTCCTTATTCCCTCTGAGCCCATCCTCCCCCCCCCACCCCCGACTCGCCCCCCGGTATTTATGTGTTGGCAGTTTCCATGGAGACAAGACACACAAACATTGTGGCAGCTTATTCTACAGACAGGAAGTTAGATTGAACCACAATGGCGTCACTGCGGCTCTCACACTTGCTTGCTCTCCATCCAGCGCGGACGGCGTCGCCATTAAGTGTCGTTTGCAGGCACTTCTGATATTATTATCATCAATGTCGTTTTTTCATTTTCAAGAACCGTTGATGGAAGCAGTTTCATTTAATGTTTTCACTGTATTTTAATTTTTTGATGCCTGTGAACTCCTTTGCCGCCGCCTTTGGTGTACTTCTCCTCCTGGAGTTTAAGACATGCACACATTTTTTTAAAATCACCCATACGGTCTTGATATTCTTTTAACTAGCATAGGAAAACAATCCACAGTCTTTACTGCAGTTGTGTGCACTGTAGCTGGTCTCTCACACACATGGAGCATTGTCCACTTGCAGTAATCTGTGTCTCATCTGAGCGAAGCGGCCAGTGTGTGTGTGTGTGTGTGTGTGTGTGTGGCTTTATTGCAATGGGTTACATCAGACACTACTGCATGTACATCATTCCTATATTCTCTCTCTCTCTCTCTCTCTCTCTCTCTCTGTCTCCCTCCTCCCCTCTCTCTCTTTCTATCCCCCCCCTTTCTCCCTCTCCTAAATATACTCCTCTGGAAAAACCCTTCAGAATGGACCTCCCTTTCCTCCTTTCTCCCGTCTCTGAAATTATCCAGTGGTGTGTCTGCCATCCCACCTCATCCTCTCTCTCCCTTTCTGTCTTTGTCTTTCAAATTCAAATGCTTTATTGGCATGACATATTTAAAAATACATATTGCCAAATCATAGTGATAACAACAATCAACCACAGTAAGAATATATAATTAAAAAGAAAAAAGAAAACAAGCAGCAACAACAATAACAGCATAAATGACAGTAACATAATATTTATTATCTATTAAATTAACTAAATTAATTTTAAAAAGTATTGTCTTTCTCTCTCTGGTTAATATTGGAAGTTAAATTAAATCAATCTATAAAATTTAAAGTTAATTAATTAAAGGCCTCGTTTGCCTGACGCAATACCATTTGAAATGTTACAGCGATATTCATAGCATATCATCCACAGCGGATTAATTCGCATTTATGTAGGTGCAAAAAAAACCTGTATCGTGCCGTATCGTTCATTAACCCAGCACCCAAAAAACTGTCCCCGTGACCATCGCTACCTGTCCACAGCCTTCTTTAACTGGTGGATTATTCCCCCTCAGTCCTCTGCCACTTCCTCTTTTCAGGCTCCGGCACAAAGATCAGCCCGTTTTAATAGGCCCAGCCATGACCGTGGCTCTTCCTCTTTTTCCCGCCATTCAGTCCATTCATTTGAGGGCAGCTCAGGTCGTCCTCGTCCGTGCTCTTGAGTTCAGGCTGATTGAGTGTCCTGTCTTATCTCATTATTTCAGCAATCATAAAAAAATAGCATGGATGATTCACAGAATTTAATCATCACCATGCGTTCATGGCTAAGGTTTTGATTTAAGTAAATTGGAAATATTTACTGGTATTTAGGTATATTATGCATACAGAAAGGTTAAAGGTTGTACTTTGTTGACCCCATGAGGTGATTAGTCCTCTGCATTTTATCTGATCCTAGATCAGCACCTCTGCTTTGAAATGCTGTATGAACCAGACCCCCTCTATATGTGTCTCCGGCTGTGTTTTAAAAAAATATTTTCTTTTGTAAAGCGTGTTAGAAATCTACCTCCACTTACAGTGTACCTCCAGGGAAAAGTGAGAATTTTCTGTAGAAAATTGCAGGATAAACTGCAAGTGCTTTTTGAAAACACTCCAAAAGTTTGAGCTGCCTGTGATAGCTGGTGAAACAATATGACTCATCACAGTTTACCCTTGGCAATGGGTAAACTACAGTTTAAAAAAAAAAAAAAAAAACACATTATCCATGTATGCTGCAGTGTAGTATAGTTGTTAGGAAAATGGGCGTACAGCTCCCAAAGTTGTAGGCTGTATTCCCAAGTGGGCCATTGCCATTGTACCCTTGAGCAAGGTACTTAACCTGAACTGTTTCAGAAAAATATCCAGCTGTGTTAATGGGCTGTATTTAAAGAATGCAAGCTGTGCAAGAGCTGGATAAGAGCTTAAAATGTGAAATTTAAACGTAAATATTTCCTGATTCAATTTGGGTTTTGGATTTTGCTCAAACGGTGCACCAGCACTGCCTGACCTGTGCGGGTTTCAAACCTGAAAATGTCCAGCCATGGCACGACTACCTCTTCAGTCGTACCATACGTTTATGTACATAGACATATACGCTATTGAAAGTCATTGCATTTAAATGTCCTCACATAACCTCCACCCGCCTGTGCTTCGGGAATGAGCTTGCATGTCCCTAGAGGGGGAGCGGCGTGACTGTCCTCCATTCATGCTGCAGGCCTCCCAGGTTGTGCTTCGCCAGCTTGCATTCTCCCTTGACCTTGAGTCCTCAGGAGAGCTTGAAATTTGACACCACCGTCCTGCAGTCTCGCCGTTCGTTGTGCGGACAAACTGAAGCGAAACGCTGAATGATGGGGGAAAAAAAGCAATTGCCGTCGGCGTGGATATATGGTGTCCGATCCTAAGCGTTCTCCGTCAGTTCTGTAAACAGGATACGCGCGTGAACAAGGACGGAGAAATGACGAGTGTGCTAACTCAGCTGCTGTGTCTGTAAACCCCCGTCAAACGTCCAGCCTTAAACTTTCTTTCTTTTTTTTTTTATCGTGGTGGCTTGTAATGTTCCTAATGATGGGGAAAACCCACAAAGCAGTAGCTTGCCACGTGCTCTGGGAGAATGAGTTTGGGCTTTTTTTATATTGCCATGGAAACGGTTTGATGGTTTTTCAAATGTACATTTGTGTTTATTTGATTTTGTATGTGTCATGCCTTTATGTCAGTTACACTGGAATATTCTGGATTGGCATGTGGCAGGCATTTTACGCGTCCAGTGTCTTACAAGTCCAATTAAAAAACAACGACTTGTGAATTTACTGCATGAATTAAGGATGATCTCAAAGTCAAACTTTATTTATTTGTACAGCACCTTTCACACACACAGGGCAGCTCCAAGTGTGTCATATTAGGCAGAAAGTAAAAACATATATGAATGTTATAAGCATAATGAGTCATACAAAAAATAGCAATATAGTAAATATATAATTTACAAATAAAATGCATAATAAGATAACAAATAAAATATATAGATAAAAGGCTATATAAAGAGGATCAGATACTAATCAGATCATAAAATAGAGAATAAAATAAAAATATTAAATTAAAACATTAAAAACTATTAAATAAAAATATAAGTTGAAAAAGAAAATGAATTCATTGAAAGCTATAAAAAGCTTTTAGCTGCTGCTTTAAACTGCCTGCTGGATCAGCTTCTCTATGATCCTTGGGTAATGTTTTACATAATTCTGCCCCTTAAACGCAGAAGGCAGCTTATCTCGTAGTGTTGTGCTTAACTTTAGGGGCATTTAGTAGTTTCTCACAGGAGGATCTTAGGGGGTGGACTAGGGTGATGGACAAAGATAAAAAAAAGATAGACAGTCATTTATGTAAGTAGGTGCTAAACCATTTAGAGCTTTGTAGCTCAATAAAATAACCTTAAAAATAAATCCTAGAGGGACGCAGGGAGCCAATGTAACAGACAGTGCAGAGTTCTCATCCCAGTTCTGGTTGAAACGCTGGCTGCTGCATTCTGAATGAGTTGAAGTCTGTCAATAGATTTCTTTGGAAGGCCAGTATAAAGTGTGTTACCGTAATCCAGTTGACTATAGGCACCAACGTTTCTGCATCTTGCTTTGTAACAAATGGTCTTACTCTGGCTATATTGTCGAGCATGTGTCAAGCCTTTGTCTGGAAAATAAATCTGTAAAAGCTAAAAAGTCATATGCAACATTGTGATAAAAAAAATCCTTTTATTTTGTTGAGGGTTTTGCAAAAAACAAAACAAACAAAAAAATACACATGTGATGTGTCAGCATAGGATAATGTTTTGTAACCTTCGATACTAAAGCAAAGGTGTGAGCAGAGTCTATCAGTGTACAAAGAGCGTGTCGGTCCTATTTGTGAGCCACGTCTCTCTCTCTCTGTCGCTCTCTCTCGCGCTCTCTCTATACGTGTTTGTGTATTTGTCCTTATTTGGCTTCCCCGTGCTGGCGGGTGTGTGCGCGCGCGTGCCTGATCGCGGTGCCTCGCTGCGAGTTCTCTCCTGACTGTGACTCACCGCTCCTACGACTCAAGCGCGCCACTAACAAACACGGCGTCGCCCTGGAAACGGCGATTCCCGGCTCTTTCTCCCGTGTTCCACGGGACAGCTCGAGTTACCGACCGCGTGGCCGCCTTCCAACCACTGCGACTGTGCGGCGGCACCCGGGGGCCGAGAGCTGCTGCTTAAACTCGCGTTACACACCACACCTCTCTAACTGTGTGTGTGTGTGTGTGTGTGTGTGTTAGGTCGTTTGTATATTTTTGGATGGTGGACTCGTGTTCGTGTGGTGCATATGACATATTTTTATGTACTTTATTCCTTTCTGCTGGCAGTCCCTTTTAGAAACATATTTATTGTTTTGTGCTGCTCTTTTGAAGATTCATTACTCACTTTTGCGAGATGTGGGTCAGTTTTCTCGACTCGAGTGTGTTTAACACCACTTCCTCGCGGGTGTCAGAGATGTTCATTTAGAAGAGCATGGTCCATCTTCAACTGGCCTGTGATACCGTATCCTTACCCTTTAAATATTCATCTTGGCAACCTGTCTGCATTTCTATCCCGCCATCTAGTGGCTTGAATGTACATTGTAGGTGACTGAGATGTAGGGACATGGGATAGTTCCTGGTACAAGTCTCACACTGAATCAAACAGGGGGGTGAATGTGATGTGTGTTGGCAGACAACTGAACATTGATAACATTCCTCCATATTTTTTGAGACACTCTTATACTGCATTGCAGGGGCTTACTCGCACAGTGAATCCATGCATAGAGTAACACCGAGAGAGAGAAGGAACCGGATGCATGCTGAGTGTTAAATGTTGTCCTAGCTCTCTCTCCGTGAATACACTCTCTTTGCACATTACAGACACTTGCAAAACAATTAAAGTTACACTCCATTGAAGAGTTAGCCGTATCAGAATATTTACATGGGATTATATTTAGTTTTTCAGCACTCAGTGACGGTTGAAAAAGGTGTGGGGGAGCTGAGTTGGCAAGGGAACTGTGATGTCACTGCAGGGACTGTGATGTCACAATGTTATTATAGCGCAGAAGTCTTTCCTGTCTGACCGCAAGCTGACCTGCAGTACATGAGGTTGTGCAATCGCAGCGGATTGCGATTGTCAGCAGTCCATAAGAACAGCAGAGCTGAGATGCGATGAGAGTCCAGTCATTGGAGGTCATGACCTCTGTCACATCTTAGTGAGAGCAGAGGAGGGAGAGTGCAGGCTGTAACCAATAGGGAGGAGAGGAGAGCAGCCTCATGGTTAGAATGGGTCCCCTGTAATGTTCACACTTGCAAAAAGTGCAGTTGTCTTTGTGTTCCAAGATTATTTTTAAGCTCCTTGTTGTGTGGCATCCAGGAGCCCAAACGCTACCATTTCAGTCCAAGCTGCTTCACATCGGCACCCGTCCAGTTGTATGTAGGCCATGGCATTTGAAGGTGGGGAGGGCTGTCATTCCCCTCCAGTTTTAGGTGTGTTTCGGAAAACCCTCCCAGTGAGTCGGCCACAGGCGTGGGAACCAGTAGAAGGCATGTGCCGCAGTAGTGCGGTTAGCGTGTTTCTGGGAGCCGTGTTCCGTAAGACAATGAAAGTGATGAGTCACCATGAGGAAATGTCCCTCCCATGTTGAGGGCTCATCCTGTTAAGACACAGTTCCAGCGTGGGGATGGGCCCCGCGGTCTGCTATCGAATCTGGGCTGTGCCAGCGCCGACTGCGTCTTCGCAGTCATGGCCGGGCCACGCGCAGTTAACTTTAGCATCACCCAGGGATGGGAGGTTTTCAGTCAGGTGTGATGGCTGTGTGTCATCACGCACCAGCGACCCCCTACTGGCGGATCAGGCACCCGCAGGTCTGTGTGTTCTGCTGCACATGAAGTGTCTTCCTCCGACTCACGTCTGTGTGAGCCCCACTTTGTGATCTGCGGTGTGGTAAGAAGCGGCAACTGACACCACATGCTTCACGGGAGAGCATGATGTGCTTGTGCTCTGCTGAATCGATAGCGGAGGTTTCATAATGAATGCTGACAAATACAGTTGGGCATTACAGTTTGGGGGAGGCCATCCAGTTCGGTATTGCAAGGGCCTGACCAGTTTTGCTCACGTACATTCATCCACCTGTCTGTACATTACGGTAGTAAGTTGGTATTTTCAAAAATATTATTAGATTGTATCGACCATTTAATAAACGGGACTAAAGACAATTGCATGCTTGGTTTTTAAGTGCTTAAATGCTTGGATGCCAGCAGCCATACCTCCATGCACTCTGCTCCTGCCGAATGGCTGAAGCTAAGCAGGTGTGGGCTTGGTTAGTACTTGGATGGGAGATCACCGGGGAATACTGAGTTGCTGCTGGAAGTGGTGTTGATGGGCCAGCAGGGGGCAATCTTCCCTCTGGTCAAATAAACCCCAATGCCCCAGTGCAGTGACGGGGACACTGTGCTGTAGGAGATGCCGTCTTTCGGATGAGACGTTAAACCGAGGTCCTGACTCACTGTGGTCATTAAAGATCCCATGACACTTATCACTAAGAGTAGGGGGTTCCCCGGTGTCCTGGCTAAATCCCTGATCTGGCTCTTGCAAACTTGCCACCAAATACCATCCCCAGATTTAATTGGCTAAATAAATGTTCTCTCCCTCTCCACCTTCGCTAATGTGTGGTGAGCTTTCTGGCGCAAAATGGCTGCCGTGCATCACCCAGGTGGGTGCCACACATTGGCGGTGGGTGAGGTGAGTTCCCCTTCACTGTAAAGCACTTTGAGCATTCGGAAAAGTGCTATATACATGTAAAAATGTTAGGATATTATTAAAAGGATCCCACGCAGGTACTGCTGTACGGCCGCGAGGCCTTCTGGGTAAGACTGGATGGACACTTCTGGCATCTCCAAGCTGGACCTGCTATTCAGGGCTCCCAGTCAGTTCCTGTTAGCTGCCTGATCCCTGACCCTGCCTTCATACTGCATACATAATCTAATAATCATACTAATCTGTTATAACCCTATGCCCTGATTTACTAAGACCTTTTAGCACATGCAAAACTAATATCACAACCAATGATTGGTGCAAAACGTATAACATGGCCCGTCATTGGCCATGTTATTGGTTTTGCATGCGCTAAAAGTTTTGCGTCTGCTAAAGGTCTTAGTAAATCAGGCCTAGTGTGTACACTGTATGATATATAGCAGCTAATTGACAAGTTATAGTGTATGGACACTGGGCCAAGCAGTGGAGGATGGGTTCCCCCTCCATGTATGGGGTTCCCTCAAGATTATTAGCCACTAGGGAGTTTTTTCTCACCACTATTTGATTGTTTTTTTCTTCCCACTTCTCACTGGATTTTTGGGGGCGCAGTGTCGGTTTTACCTGATGTTTCCTGGTTCCTGTTCCTGTTAAGCTTCTTTGTGACAGCGTAGAAAGTGCAGTACAAATGAAATCGCATTGAATCAAAATTGAATGGAGCGCAAGTGTACATCTGAGACCAAGCATTTGATTCTTCATCCACACGAGCAGAAATGGACTGCTTGGACCAGCATTATCATGCTTGTTAATTGGAGAAAAAAAGGGAAAATGGAATCGGGAGTTTTATTTTATTTTTCAGTCAATATTTGCGATGGAGAGCCCTTTGTAAGATGATTCATAGATTTTTCCTGTCCAACAGTGTGAGTGAAGGCAGATTTCTTTGCCGTGAGTCATTATTTACACAGAGAGAACCAGATTCACACAGTGTTTGGGGAAAGAAAAATGTGCCCTTGCATGAATACACCCTTTCTATAGTTTTTGCGGCAATTCTAACACAGAAATTCTTTATTCTGTGATTACAGCCTCGATGGGAAGGTAAACCTCCTTTTGCGATGATACTGTAACTGCATTGTGCTTCTGCCAAAGAAAATAGGGGGCGAAACCCTCGAGTGTTAGCCTAGCTGGGAGGAACAATAGTCCGTACATGTCTTAGCACATCCATGAACAAGGGTGTCACACTTTACTGAGAAATGCTAACTATGGTGTGTTCTTGTGTGTGTGTGTGTGTGTGTGTGTGTATATATATATATATATATATATACAGTATATATGTGTGTGTGTGTGTGTGTCTGTGGCCTCTGGTATACTGTAGGCTAGAGCTCTGGATGAGGATATACAGAATACATAGATGGGGAACAGATGTGTTCAGCAGACATACAGACTGCTTTTAAAATAGGGTGGTGTACTACTGAGCCTCATAACTATTATGGTATCAATATGAACTGAAGTAACTATAATAACCGCGTCACGCAGGTGGAAATGGATATCTGTCGCGGTGGCAGTTTCGGTCTCACGAGCCGATGGACGTGTCTTGTGGTGCTGCCGATTTTCACCAAGGTTCCAGTAGAGTCAGCAGCAGAGTGGCCAGAGGCTGTTTAATCATTAGGAAAAGGCAGTGCTCTGTGGGTACTTCCTGTTTCCTTTAAGAGTTCCTGCGATGACTGTGAACACTCACAGGCCTGGTATTCAGTTTGCTTTGGAATGTCAGTCTGTTAAATGATTTTCAAGACATACTTGTATCTCTTATGAATTTAAATGAAAGCTCAACAAGTTGTGTCTTATCACAACAGAATATTCGATAACTGTCCTTCGCAGTGACTTGGCTTATTTCTGTCATAATGGCCTGCCTTTTGGGTGGCAGCACTCTCACCAAGATGAGTAAGAATGTGGGGTGAGGGAGGGGTCATCAAATCCAACCTTGAGAGAATGGTATGAAATGCAGGCTGTCACCCTGCTAACCCCCCAGCCCCCCCCCAACACCCCGTTCAGGTGTGATTGTGGCCTTGTCTTCTTCCACATGAGCAGCCAGGAGTTCTCTGTGTGTCCTACCGCCGTCTTGTAGAGTAGAGCAGAGAAGCTGAACCATGGGACTTTCCCAGTCTTTTGTGACTGTGCAAAAAAAAAAAAAAAAAAAAAAAATTCCAGTCTTTTTGTCCCATCGAATCACAGGTCTAACTGTGTGTAACTGTGGTTCTCATCACAAGGGAAAAGCCAGAAAAAGTACACCAGCAATAAGCAAGCCCGCAAACCACAAACTGATAGCGGGGGGATAGTTGAATACTGCTTTAAAGGGTTAGACTTCACCTTCCGCATATTGTATTTTTTTCCTCTTCCTATAATGTCTTTAATCCTGAGAGTCACATGGTACAGAGATCACATGGTACAGAGGTCATGTGATACAGGGGATCATTACACTTCAGCAGTCCATCCCCGAGTGTTCTCACCTGCGGCCGATGGGTACTTTTCTCACAGCGTTCTCCCAACGTTCTCTCAACGCGCAGTATCTGCAGGGCAGTCACAAGTACAATGACACTGTGTTTCCAAGTTTCAGAAGCCTTTTTTAAAGAGATCTTATGAATTAGCCATACATGTGATCATCCTCCTCCCCAAAAAGGGAGATTCTGGCTCACAAGGTTTTTGCAGAGAAGTTCCAGTAGTCCATGCGGTCCCACAGCCTCCCTAGCCAGAGATCATCAGAGCAACGCAAGTCTCTGGTTTTGTGTGTGTGTGTGTGTGTGTTTGTGTCTGTGTGTGTATGTGTGTGTACGTATGTGCATGCATGCATGCATGCATGCATGCGTGTGTCCCAACCTTCCCCTCTTGTGGCTGCTGCACACTGAACAAGAGCGCCTTTCCTCACATTAGACTCCCATTCTGTTACTGGTTTGTAATGAAGCAGCTCAAGCTGACTTTCTTGCACTCTGGCTCCCCCTGCTGCTCAATCACTGGAAGGGCACAAGATTTTTATCTCCAGTGGAATTACTGCCACAGCTGTGTTCTCCTCTCTCTCTCTCTCTCTCTCCCACCCCCACCCTCCCTCCCTCCTCTCTCTCATCTGGTTCAAATAGCCGTGAGGAACAGGTATTTGCCATTTGACCACAATGAATGCTAACACTGACATCCCTGCAGCAGGTATGCATGTGTTTGGAGTGGAGGAGCGGGGTGCGTGTTGTTAGTGTAGGAGTCCAGGGAAGATATGATATGCTACAAAGTACGTCATCGCATATAAATTGCTTTTGAGAGTTCCCCCACAAACCGCCGAACCCCGAACCTCCTCCCAGATGGCTTGTGGAACACTGCTTATGTGTGTTGGGATTCCAGCTTGTGCCTGTTTTCAAGTTTTTCTCTTGTAACCAGGAGTACATTGCGATGTCATGTCAGAGCTTATTAAAATGGTCAGATAACAGTGTCGGCATGGGGATGGTTGGGTGGGGGGGGCTGTCTGGCAAGCCAGCGTGAGAGGCAGATGTTCTGGGCGGGGGAAGGCCTACTGAGAGAAAATGTTCTGGAAAACATCAGATGAGCGGACATGAGAAAGGCCCAGAAGAAGCCTTTCTGAAGGGTGGGGGGGGGGGGCTCTACAGCACCAGATGTGTACATCTGGGGTGCGTGTGAGGTCAGCATGTCCTTTAATCTACCACCAGGGGGCAGCAGAGGGCTTGGGTCTCATGTCTTTACCCTCAGAAGTGTTTGCTTTGCTTTGTTTTCTTTTTTTTTTTTGGAGGAATGACACCCCCTTTCCCCAGCAACCCACATGTTTTACACTGAATGACCCTCTTCAGCCCTGTTAGGAGTAAAGACAAGGCCGGGCTGGGTTAGGCGGTGCTGGCCACAGTCGTCTGTGAGGAGGAAGAGGAGGAGGCGGATTTTCAGAAGTTGCTGAAGAGCTGGTGTTTCTTGTTCCAGTCCATCTGTGGCGCCCTCTTCCTGGCGCGCTTGGCATGGGCCTTCTCCTTTGCCTCTGCCGCCGTCGGGCTGAGCTGAAGGCCGCTCTCCTCAAAGGGGTCCAGCAGGGGGCACTCATTCTCCTCAGAGACCTGGGGAGAGAGACCGACCAGCAGGTGTGTGACACCATCTAATCGCACATACACACGCAACCGCACAGGTATACTAGCGCACCCATGCACTGTAAAAAGCATACCCTGGCAGTACATGCCCCGTGCTTACAAACATGCACTGACTCATACAAGCATATGTGTACATGCACATATACACAGACACACACACATAAATATCAATATATATACATACATACATACATGCACACACGCATACCAGACATACACATCTTTTGTCTCTTTCTCTCTCTCATACACACATTTTAATTCTTTATTTAGGTCCACATTTATAAAATACATCATAAGGGCCCAAATATATTTCAATTGCTGTCTGATGTCCTTCACTTGAGTAACAGAAAGCACACCGGTAGGGATAAAGCAAACAAAATGCAGGTTAGACATTTGCATCTCAGTTGCACCGACAGGAAACATTATGGGTACATAAATGTGCACACACTCACACTCACGCACTCACTCCTGCTTCTTTTCCCTCACCTGCATGCTGGTTTCTGGGGTGCTCAGTTCAGAGTGGGCGGAGTGTGTGGAGCGCGTGGACTGCGACGTTGAGCTGCCGTTCACCTGAAGCTCCGAGGAGCCGTTTGTCACAGGCTGCGATTCATAATCTGTCCACAAGGGGGAGAACGCATACCAGGACAATGAGGTAAGCGCTTTTACTCCTTGCTATAGATCATGTGTGCTCTATTTTTTTTGGGAACTTTTTTTCGTCTTGTATTTTTTTTCTTCCGTAATTTGGAAGGTCTAGTCATTACTGTCAGCCGGTCCCATCTGTAAAAGGTACTTTGTCATGTTAAGGGCTCTGTATAGGGGAGGCAGGGAGAGAGCCAAAGGCCTGATTCCATAGGCAGGGTTTGGGTCATACCATATTAGCCGGTCTGTATAGGGGAGGCAGGGAGAGAGCCAAAGGCCTGATTCCATAGGCAGGGTTTGGGTCATACCATGTTAAGGGCTCTGTATAGGGGAGGCAGGGAGAGAGCCAAAGGCCTGATTCCATAGGCAGGGTTTGGGTCATACCATGTTAAGGGCTCCGGGGGGGGGGGGGTGGGGCGCTGGGGGGTAGCATACCTTTAATGTGGCTCTCTGTGGGGACGATGCCCAGCTTCTTGAAGTGGTCGTCCGTGTCTGGGTCCACCACCAGCAGCCTCGTCTCCTCCCCTCCGCTCTTGATGAAGGCAACCACCTCCGAATGCCTCAGAGACTCGATGTTGACGCCATTCACCTGTGCGAACACCCCACCCCGCCACACCCCTGGAACTGTTACTTCGGCTCGCAGCATTCTGTGACCACCCTAGAATCGACTCCCTGCTGGATCTGACTTGCCATTGTTAAATGCCACCAACAGATGGCGGTCTCCCCCCAGCTACCATAATTTCCATGTCCAATCGAGGCATTCCTCTTGAAATGTCTGAAACGCATCAATTTGCTCCCTGATCTGAGAATGGGATCATTCTTCCTCTCTCTGATACCTGTTCCTTGGCCTTCAGTTTCTCTGTAAACCTGTCACAGATGAATCAAGGCTCTGTAATCATGTCAGAGAGCTAAAGACACATCTCCATTACCAGTAACTGCACTGTAAGCTGTTAGGTCCTCCCAGTATGCTTTGCAGTATATTTTTTTTCGCCTCTTTGTCCAAGGTGTCAGTTATTTTCAGTTTCATAGCAACACATGACTTTAGTTATAGCAAGAACTGCAAGGGTTAAGGTCAGAGAGATAGAGAGAGAGAGAAATGCTAACACCTCCACTCAGGTACATACACCCCAAAGACAAGCCATTTTTTTCCTTCTTTTTTACGTTTAAACACCAGAACGCAAACACTCCTGGCAGCCTATATTCCAGCAGTCCTGGGCTCTCACAGGCTTAGACAGCAGAATCAACAGGAGGCCAATCAAATATTGATGAGCTGCGCTTGCTGTACCAATAGCTTCTGTTTCAGGTATCAGTGTCCAGAGAGGGAATTTGTTTAATATTCATATGGGCTTATGAAATGGCAGTCTGTCTCTCTAGACTCATTTTGGTAGCTCAGGGGCACGTGCATATGAAAGTGGGGGTGGGGGTGGGGTGGGGGGAGAGCATATTAGCGCAGCGTGGGCTAATTGCCATGCATCTCCACCGGCCGGGGGGGGGGGGGGGGGGGGGGGGGGGGAATGGGTGAACTCCCCAGCGGTTGCCGATGCTGCTCCATTGCACACGCTGACGTGCAGTCCCTTCATTGCAAAGGCACCAGTCAGTGTGTACAGTAAATGCTACACCATCCCCAAAAGGCCTCCATGCAACCCCCCACCTTCCCCGTAATAATATCTCCCATAATTCTTTGCATCCCTGGGCGTTGGTTTGCAGCCTCTAGGCCAGAAACTTGGCTCAACCCTCTAACTTCGACTTCAGCCTTCAGATTTAAGAGATACAGATGTTTTCCACCCCTTTTCAAACTCTAAATATCTAAAACAGTGGCAGTTTAGCTAGAATGATATAATGATTATCCTCATTTACGGAGTGCTATTCATGTAGGGTCTGCAAAGTCAGGAATAAGATTGAGGAAACTAGATATTTCAAAAAAATGTTCATGTACTGGAACATTTATATTGAAGTATTGGAAGAATGAAAAAACACATGAAGTTTACCTGGAGGCTAATCTTGTATGGTCTTCAGTGATCAGTTGGCTGTACATGCAGGACTGTGTCTGCTTGGCCTACCTGTGTATTTGTCTACCTGAGCCCTACTTCACCTTCTACATGCCCAGTCTATGTCCAAGTCTAACTATTAGCTCCAGGCGGAGTCTGAGTGGTGACAATGAGTGATGGACAGTTTCTGACATAGCACGAGTCAGAAAAAGCTTTAGTTATCATAAACAAACAATGCTTTAGTGAATGTATTATCATGAATAATCCCCATACGCATGATGGCAGGTAAATATGAACGATATTCATAAGAAGTTTATGATAAATGAACCATGAGGTTAATGGTGAAGAGCGCGCTTCCGAGCGACAGGGAGAGGAGAGCTGCCAAGGGCGGCGTTGGCTTCTGGTCGCCGTGACAGCGCCTGAGCGTGATGACTGGGCAGGCGACTGTTTCTGCGTGAGCTCCAGCCTAATCGAGCGAGAAAGAGAGGGACAGGGAGGGGGGCTGGCTCCTCCCTCCCCCCCTCACCCCTTAATGAGCTGCTGACAGGCTGCTGGGGACAGCCTTAATCGACCGCCCGTGATCACAAAACACAATCGCGCACAGCACAGCGCAGCACAGCGCAGCGCAGCGCAGCGCAGCACAGCGCAACACAGCACAGCGCAGCGCAGCGCAGCGCAGCACAGCACAGCACAGCCAGCAGAACGCCTACTGGGCAGGGTGTTAAAGATCAATCCGGCAAGCACCGCTTCTCTTTGTGAGTGCATAGCGCAGTACTGCAGTTAGGGGGCGCTAGAACACACGGCCGGCAGGGGAGGGGAGGGGTGGGCAGGGGCGGGGGGGTGGGCAGGGGGGGGTGGGCAGGGGGGGGGGTTGTCTGCTTTCATAGGAAATCCCCCTTGCTTTGCCCTATCCGAGCGGAGATCCCCCTAACAAGGCGGGACTGTGAGCCGAAAAGCTGGCGGGATTTAGCGGCCGGTTCAGTGTTGTGTTAACATCCTGCCCCCCTCCCCCCCACCCCAGACCAGTTTAAGACCTGTCTCTCCCCCGATATAACACCTGAGATTGACATTGAAAGGCAGGTGAGCTGATCCTGGATCAGTGCTCTGGGGGCCCTGGGAGCCCTAGATAGGTGTACTTTCAGGTGTGAATGAGGAGAGCACGTGGTTTCGCCACGGATGAGAGGGGACAGCACTGTTTTCAGTTTACTGTTCATCATCGTGTTTCGCCACCACGGCCTTACAAGTGACCTTGGCCTTGGCGTCTGCCGAACGAACGGATGAAACCGCGGCGGCGTCAGCCTGTCTCTCTCTTCGGGGACATTGTAGCGCGATGTGATTGTGCTCTTATGAGCCATTAGCGCACTCCTAGTAGCCTGTGGGCTTGCTAATCGCATGCTGGTGATGGCGATAACAGGGGATGACAGCCATATCCTATGTGGAAAAAATAGCATGCTAAAGTATACCTGAAGTATACTATTTTATGCTTAAGAATACTTGAAGTATGATTGAAGCTCATACCAAGTATGCTTAGCATACTATTTCACGTGGGACATTTTCCACTTCTGCTCGCTCGGCTAACACTGGGTCCTCGTACCTGCCTTGCCAGGCCCGTTAGGCCCTCATCACCATGGCGACCCCCCCCCCCCCCCACATGCCTCGGGCTGCTAAACGGCCGTGTCGGATCCCGCCGGATCCCGCCGCACGCGGGGTCAGTGCTCGGGCGACGGGGCTGTCCGCGCAGGCCCTGATGTACGGCTTCCCGCCGCCCGCGGATGGGCGGCCCCCGGAGGGTCGCCGTCTCCGGGCGGGTAACCGCGACGACGCTCACAGCTCTCACGCGCACCAGCATCTGGAGAGAGTTAGCGGCCAGGGCTGCTGCGGGGGAGTGTGTGTGCGTGTGGGAGGGGGGGGAGAGTGTGGGTGTGTGTGTGTGTGGGGGGGGGGGAGAGTGTGGGTGTGTGTGTGTGGGGGGGGGGGAGAGTGTGGGTGTGTGTGCGTGTGCGTGTGTGTGCGCGTGTGTGTGTGTTGGGGGGGGGTAGTGTTGTTTGTGCGTGTTGGGGGGGTAGTTTAACTACATGTAGCAGTTTGCCAGTAGTTCAACAACTTTAAAATTTGTGTAGTGGTTGTAGTATTTAATTTTTTTTTTTGCCATTTTTAGTTGTAGATAACTATAGGAACTACAAACTACTTTTGGGCTTAAATGTTTTTCAGAACCCCTTTGCTTATCTTTCCCTCCTATCCTGATTGGTGAGACAATATAGTTGCCAACTGTCAACTGCCAATTGCTGCTCATTGCTGGTTCTCCCAATAACCTGGGTAGTGGCTCTCCCTGAGTGCAAAAAGAAGGCACAGCTCACACAGGTTCGCAAGCTACATTTCTCTTTAGGGTAGCGCGGCTGTTGTTCAACTACTTTCAATGTGAAGTAATTGCTGGTTTGTACAATTATGCTTTCAGAGTAGTTTCCCCAACACTGTGTGTGCATACGTGCATGTATGTATGTATGTATGTGTGTGTGTGTGTGTGTGTGTGAGCTGAGCGAAGGAAATACTCCCACCTCTCAGCGCGGTCATTATGAGGACCAAAGAGCCGGTCCCCCTCCCTTCCTGCTCCACCCGTCTAACCCGCACCAGCACCCACCCGCTGTGTGTCCTCCGTCGCGTCCGATCGCACGTTCCGCTGTGCCCTCCGTCTTCACCGCTTCCCGTCTCCAGACTAAACCAGGCTAGGCTGAATTAGCCGACAAAGGCCAAGGGGCGCGTTTCCCTCTCAAAGCCCGAAGGTCGTCTGGAGCCACTATCTCGGGGTTAAAAAAGAAGGAGCGAGGAACACTTTGCTCTGCTTAATTCAGTGAGCGAGTGGCTGGGTCGGGTCAGAGCTCAGACAGACCTGCTGTAATCTCGGAGGAATTTTGTGACGAATGTGTAAATTACCTCCGCCTGCGCCGTGGCCGGACGGTTCCGAGAAGCGTTATTTTGCGCGGAAAGGGTCATTTCTCTGAAGCGGATTAAAGACAGAACCCCCCGGGCCACAGCAAGGGAAGGTGTGGGAACCAGAACACTGGCAGGACACCGCACGCACCTGGAGTCTATCAGACACGTCCCCGTCTCTGCAGACAAGCGTGCGGTCACACACACACGCGAACACTCATGCATGTGCGCACGCACTTATGTATGCACATACGTGTGCACACACCTACGTATGCACACACACACACTGACATGCATATATGTTATTTGTACACAACATATCTGCGTATAATAAATACACATTTTTTAAACTGTATTTTTCTTTGCTCCTGAGGCTCAGTTCTGCTGTTATATTTGAATTGAATATAACACCTCCTGCTCCACCCCCTGCTACACCCCCTACTCTACCCCCTGTTCCACCCCCTGCTCCACCCCCCACTGTACCCCCTACTCTACGCCCTGATCCACCCCCCACTGTACCCCCTGTTCCACCCCCTGCTCTACCCCCTGCTGCACCCCTGCTCCACCCCCTGTTCCACCCCCTACTCTACGCCCTGCTCCACCCCCCACTGTACCCCCTGTTCCACCCCCTGCTCTACCCCCTGCTGCACCCCTGCTCCACCCCCTGCTACACCCCCTACTCTACCCCCTGTTCCACCCCCTTCTCTACCCCCTGCTCCACCCCCCCGCTCCACCCCCTGCTCCACCCCCTGCTCCATCCCCCCTGTTCCACCCCCTGCTCCACCCCCTGCTCCACCCCCCCCGCTCCACCCCCCGCTCCACCCACCTCGACGAGCCGGTCCTGTGGCCGGAGCCCCGCGTGGTCGGCCGGGGAGCCCGGGTCCAGGGAGCGGATGTACTGGCCCGGTCGCGCCTTCTCGCTGTGCAGGTTGAAGCCGTAGCCCGTCTCCGCCCTCACCAGGCGGCAGAGCCGGGGAAACAGCTCCGTCACCTGCTCCACCTCCCGCTCCACCTCCCGCTCCACCTGGTCTGGGGACTCGGGCTCGGGCTCGGGCTCGGGCGGCGGCTGGGCCTTCTTCTCCTGCGGCGAACGGGGGGGGGAACAATTTAAACGGTGCCAGTCACATGACCTATTCATGCGACATTATCATTGACTGAATCTCATAGGTAGAAAGTCCAGGGGTCAGAAAGTAAAAGTCCTGCCATGTGTTTCTTCCACCCACAAACTCAGCCAGCTGATTTCACCAGTTATTACAACCTCCTGGCTGAAGAACTGCGTTAATTAGCAAATCCAGGTGACTGGAACAACACAATGGGGAGGACTTTCGTGAACCTGGATTGTGTGTCACTGCTGACTCTGTATGTCTTTAAAGAGCCCCTGAAAGAGAAATTATTCAATTTTTTCATTTCCAGAAAAAGTAATTTAAAGAAAAAAAAAGTCGCTAGTGCACCCCTCCCCTATAATTCTCCAAACTGCACACGCCGTTCTCTCAGAGATTCGGCCAATGACACAGTGGCCAGCAGCCTTGAAAAGTGTCTATTTTTAAAGAACAGTCCCGGATCGTGATGCAGTGTACAAGACGTGTGACTCCCGTCTCTGACCCTCTGTGTGGCTACAGTCCGAAGCTACGGGTGCGTCCCTGTGGCGGTTTCCTCTGATTGGCTGGCGGGCGGGCGGGTGGATTCGAGAGGAAAGGGTAGGGAGGATTTGGGAGGGGGGCAAGGGGGGGCCGGGGCTGCAGGGGCCGCTACACTGGAAACGCCCTACGAAACGTCCTGGCGCCGTCCCATCCACATTTACATCCTCTGGGGAACAATAAGCATTGGACTTCTGCTGTTGTCACCCAACTAAGCCCAGGCCACGCCCCCCTAGTCCCCCAACACACACCCTGATAAAAACAGGCCTGATCCTATGACCTGGTGGATAGTGAAAGAGGGACCAGTAGCTCTGTTCCCTCTGGTCTGTGTTCTCTCTCAGCCAGAGTTTCACTCCGTGTGTAGAATGTTTGTGAGGCTGGGGGGGAAATGGAAAAGATCAGAGAAAGAGGGAGAGCAAAAGAGAGGACAGAGGAGGGAGTGTGAGAAAACGAAGGAGGACGAAAGGGGATGTAGGGAGAAAAGAAGTGAGAGGTAGCATACATTTAAAAATCTCTCAGCAGGAGGTAAAGGTTATTTCAACCGAGCCTCGGATGTCAGAGAGCGAGTAACTCTCTGGGTATCTTGGGAAAACCCCAGAACCCCAAATAATGCCTCTCAGCCCCCAGCCCTCGGCCTCCAGCCTCCAGCCTTTTCTCATTGGCCTCAAAACGTGGAGGCGATCATCAGAGGCGTAAAAATGCTGAAAATGCGAGTTAAGAGTCCATTCGATACGTACAATTGCTTAAACCAATATTAATACAGAGGGGGGAGGAGGGGGCGCAGAAAGAGAGGATTCAGATGAGCTTGGTCCGTATCACTCCCCAGCGCAGAGAGGAAGACCTGGCCAGGCAGGAGGAGGGCCTCCCGCCATGGTTGCTTAGGAGCAAGCACCATGGAAACTGTCCCAGGCTCAGGGCTCTCCAAAAAAGTTGGAGGGCTGCATGAGAAATAAATATGAGAAACAGCACAGCTGGTAAGCATTAGAGCTGAGAGACCGTCTACTCTGCCAACCCCCCTCCACACACACACACGCGAAAATGCACACACACACACACACACACACACAAACACACGCACACACATATGCTTTTCACCTAAAAATCCGCACCGAGTCACTTCTGTTGTTGCATCCTGGCTGTTTGTGTGTTTGTTTGTGTGTGTGTGTGTCTGTGTCTGTGTGTGTGCACGCGTGCATGTGCATGTGCATGTGCATGTGCATGTGTGCGTGCGTGCGTGCGTGCCTGTGTGTATGCGTGCATGCATGTGCATGTGTGTGTATGTGCACGCGCACACGTGTATGTGTGTGTGTGTGTGTGTGTGTGTGCAGTAAAAGTTCAACACATCTCAGCTCTCAGAAAGGGTCTAAGAGGCGTCTCCTCCACACATCCTCTGGCAGTTAGGCCCCCTGTGGGGCAGATGTGGGGGGTGGGGGGTGCTCTGCACTGCATAATTCATCACAGTACAGTCAGAAATGCGCACAGCCCCACCCCACACACCCTACCCCCGACAGGACAATACCAGGAAGAGCAGGGGAGGAAGAGAAAGAAGAGAAAATAGAGAGGTGGACAGGGAATAGATTATTTATCCCTTATTATTCCCCTGTCCACCGGAGCGATGAGTGGTAATTCATCATGTGTGCTGGGTTTGAGGTGTGGCTGGGGGGAGCGGGGGGTGGTTGGGTGAGGTTGGGGGGAGCGGGGGGTGGTTGGGTGAGGTTGGGGGGAGCGGGGGGTGGTTGGGTGAGGTTGGGGGGGTCGTTGCTGTGAAGTCAGAGCCCCTTCACTTCCTCCTGCTCAGTAAAAACATTGGCTGTTGTGCGACTCAGAGTGGTGTTTTTTAAAAATGTTTAAATAGAGAGAGAGAGAGAGAGAGAAAGAGAGAAAAGCAGCTGCTTCCTCTACTGCGTTAATGCTTCACGCTACGAGCAAGGCTGGAAAACCAGGGTGCCGTGCGGACGCGGCGCCCCGCTTCCTGAGGCCTATCTGTGTTTTCCCAGGTCGCACTCCCCCACCGTGCACCCCCGTCCCAGAGTGCACCGACCCAGTCTCTATAGGGTTTACACGTCATAGGACTGTACCATCCCAGTCTCTATAGGGTTTACATGTCATAGGACTGTCCCACCCCAGTCTCTATAGGGTTTACATGTCATAGGACTGTACCAACCCAGTCTCTATAGGGTTTACATGTCATAGGACTGTACCAACCCAGTCTCTATAGGGTTTACATGTCATAGGACTGTACCATCCCAGTCTCTATAGGCTTTACATGTCATAGGACTGTACCATCCCAGTCTCTATAGGGTTTACATGTCATAGGACTGTACCAACCCAGTCTCTATAGGCTTTACATGTCATAGGACTGTACCATCCCAGTCTCTATAGGGTTTACATGTCATAGGACTGGACCATCCCAGTCTCTATAGTGAGAGGCATCAGACTGATGTCCTGGACGGCCACAGTGTCTGCATATATATTGTGGTCTCCTTTCAATCGGAGGTCAGTTAAGAACTTGAGATCAAAGTGTGTAGATTCTTTAGCCAATCAGGGGCTTTAATTAATCCCTAGTGCTGAAATGCTCAGAAAAGCAGCAGATGCTGCCGGATTCTGGTGCTACAGGGTCTCTATAAGGTAGACATGTCCTAGGATCTGAAAAGGTTTTTCAAATGTTGCAATTCCACGTTGATAAAATGGTTTCCAAATGAGTCATTTGAAATGACCTACACCAAATCTTTCTGAAGAGGGCAATAATAAAAAAACATATATTTGTATCTTAACATTTATTCTATTTGGTTCCTTCTGTATAATATCACTACTTAAAAATCTCTTTAAATTAAAAGAAAAACTCTTCCGCCACTCTGTCCACCACAGTCCTGGTCATTCCACACCACAGACCTCCCCCTCCATTTTGTGACACGCTGGCCACACGCTGGCACCAGGCCGTCCTGCAGCGGCCTGGTTTTCGGCGACGCATTCTTTCAATTTCCCTCCGCAGCGCGGCTCTGTGGTGCCTGCCGGTTTCGCGCTTGTGTTCCGGGGGGGGGGGGGGGGGGGGGGGGGCGGCCGCTGGCTGGCGGCTCGCGGGCGGCTGAAACCGGATCGCCGGCGCTGAATTATTCAGCGTGGATCTCGGGGGCAGCTGGATCCCGGCCTGCCCTTAACCCTCTCACTGCCGCCAGCCTCCCCCGAGCCCGTGACCTCACAACGGGGCTGGAGTGACGAGCGGGTTCTAGAACGCAGGTGGCCTCCAGACGTGCCGGCGCTGATGGCGGCCAATCAGTTAAGAACATTGTAATCACAACGCTCAACCATATTAAAAAAATTAACTGAAAGCCAAAAGCCTGTCAAGTTGTCTGAAATGGAGGTTGCAGTGACCTTTCTCTAAAAGGCAGACGGGCCAGTCGAAGTGCAGTCATCCTGTGGGAAGAGCTGCCTCTGCCTCTTCCCACTCCTGGAGTGCGGAGGGAACAACCACCTTCCGGCCATTCCGTTACACAATAAATCAAAGCTGTTGGCATGACGACAGAAGCAGAACCAGTGTTCCCTGCTCCGTCTGTCACTTTTGACAAGGCAGCATTGTGACATCAAACCAGAGCCACGCCCACCAGGTGAAGGAGCCTCCAGACCAGGAGTCAGTGCAGCCATTTGCCTGCAGGCAGCTGGAGCTGAGCTCTCTCTCTCTCTCTCGTTCTGTCTCTCTCACACCTCACCTCTCCCCACGCACAGCTCAACCAGCACAGACAGTGTGTTTGGAAAAGCCGTGCTGACAGGACGCTTAAATCTTTTAAGGGAACGAGCGTGAATTCAAAATCGCATTAAGTTCAAATTAGGACTCTGCCATTGTGTCCCCCAGCTGACAGGTTTAAGTTGCACTTTTTGCACATATTTCAGGCCTTTATTTAAGATGATGTTGTCTCCATCTGGACTGCAGTTTGAAAAAAAAAAAAAAAAAACTACTGCACACCGCTCTACTCAAGTGAGAATACGGCAGGCAGTGCGCCAACTGCTGTTATGCTGTTTATTATGGTTGGAAAAAGCACTGTTTGGGCGATCGAGTTACCTCTCTTCCAGTCTTCAGCACTTGCTACATTTTTTAGTGCGACTCTCAACTGCCTTCAGCTTGAACTTGTCAGAACAACTCTGTTCCAGTTCGGTACGAGGGCTGCGATGTGCTCGGCTCTGCCCCTGTTCTTTTCACCGAGCTTCGACTGTGGGTTCCCCACGGGTCTGCACAACTGTTGTTTTTCTAAAAAAAATTGGTTTCCTCCACTCCCCCCCTTCTCATCAAGTAGTAATGCCAGAGTGTAATCATCAGCTCTCGTCGCTGCACCGTTCCTTATGGATTTGGTAGATCGCAGGCAAGCATCCCTCCTGATGCATGTGATGTCAGCCGCCGATGCCCAGAGTCTGCTGCTCTTGCCGTTGCTGCCAGAGACTAAAGATTATCTCCAGAATTAGGACTTAGGTAACGCTTTACACTGACTGAACTTTTTTGCGGAGAGAGAGAAGAGAGTTTTCAAGAGCGAATGCTAGTTTGCGTGTGGTGGGTTCACAGTTATTGGAACAAAGTCTCTCATCACTCATTGTATTTTTCTCCTATCGTTGACTATCCATCCATTTATTTGATCCTTAATTCCTTAATTTTCTCTCTGTTGATGCAATCCTTTTCATTCATCCAAAGTAAAGAAGATTTGTTTCATGTTTCAAAAGCTCTCTGTGGGAGGGAGGTAACCTCAAATGAACTTCTGGGAGTCCGCATCACTTCATGTGATATCAGCCTGGCTCAGACTCCTAAAGGCAGTCCCGTTTGTGCAGCACCCTTATCACCTTGCAGCCAGTGGTTCTGGGCTGGCAATTTGCACCACAATGGCGGCCACGCTGATCCAGAATGGCTGCCACAAAGTGGTCTGGAAGGCTGTTCCACCGCTAGCCTGGCTATGCAAACTATGTGTCCTTCTGAAGCTGCTGAACAGTTTAAATTATTATTGACATAGCTCAGGTGTTATGAATTGTTGAGGTGACAGTGTTCTTGTTATGGACCATTCAGTAGCAAGGGCAGTATTTTAATTAATGTATAGTACATGGTATGGTTTCTTAATCCCACAGAGAATCTTTCATTAGAATTTTTTTAATGCAGAAGCCCATCCGTTTTTAAGGAATCCATGCAGCCCCTCTGTGATTCTGGACCAGATGTAAAGACGGAAGGAAGAGACTAAAGTTCACAGGTGAACAAACTGAACCGTGTACCGACCTTTCCTGAACGAACACCAGAGTAACCTGATCTTGTGAGACTGTACCTGTCCGCCTGAAAGGTGACCCTTATGCAGGTCAACCGTGGACACAGTCAATCCATCAATTTTCTTAATGGCACGTTTCATTCACAGGCCTGCAATGCAATGTGCTTCGCAAATAAGATAAAATGAAAGTAATAAAATACATTTAAGAGGTAGTAAAAACATAAAAGACAGCAGACAATAAAAGAAATAAAACGAGACCAGTAAAAGGTTCACTCTGACGCTGATGCCCCTCAATCACTTTTACGACGCACTAGGGAAAACACTTAAGATTTACACTATCTTCTAATACAGTTTACAGGGTTAAAGTGGAATGCCAGTGGAAATTTTTTAAAAACACACACACAATACGATATAGTGTTACACCTACAACAATGACCTTCAACAAACAGTATAAGCTCAGTCACTGTAGGATTTGCGTTTAAGTACAGTCTGTGAATGAAATAGATGTATTAAATCCAAAGGTCAGTCTGGTTCCACATCTTAACCAGCTCTAAGCCGTTTCCTTGGCAAGAATACCACTGAGGTGGAAACCATTTGCTGTGACAACAATGAAAATGACTTGCAGTGACACCAGAATGCTAATTAATCCATTTCTGGTTTGTTGACTTTATATAACCCCGTCATTGCTCCAAAGACAGATAGGAAAGGAGGTAGAGTGGGAGGGAAGTGAAGAAAGAGCAAGATAGACAGGGTGAAAGAGAGTGAGAGCACGAGAGTGTGCAGAAGTCAAAAACAAGCGCTAAGCCTCTCTGATGTCCTGATTGGGTTTAATCCAGCTTAAGTCCTCAGATCTTAGTGTGTCTCCCCACCTGTACCAGCGATGACCCAGTGCCTTGAATGATCAGAACACATTCACACCCATCAATCATGTTTCCCCAAAATATCATTCCTCCATGCCTTTTCTGCTGCATAAAAGTAAACGAAGTTTACAGAAGCCAGGTGAAGCTTAACCCTGAAATACAGCACCCTAGATTCGGCCAGAACACCAAAAATGAGTCCACCTGAAGTATCAGTTAGAGACACCTGTAAGGGTCCTACCTCAAGCCAGAGGGCTTCAAACATCCTTTCACCCTCTCAAGTGTCGTACGCGCTGCCAGCAGGATCTGTGGGAGCCAGGACAGACGGACACCGGACTGCAGCTCTGATTGTCTGTCAGTTGTCGCCTAGCTGACAGAACTCTGGGGACTTGTGACTATGGTGACACGCTCAATGCTTCACTGCATGCAAG